>NC_048913.1:2348579-2488927 GCF_011077185.1 Oxyura jamaicensis | reverse complement strand
CTTGCCTCTATTCGCTTAATAAATCACAAAAATCCTATTTGGGACTTTTCTCCCAGAGAAAACACTAGGGAAGACGGAATCAAGAGAAACTGAATAAGAGAAACATTCACAGTAACACCAAGAAATAAGCATAAAAACATCATGTTTATTTCCCCTCCCCCCCACTAGGGCTTTCAGTTCTGTGAAATAAATTTGGCTTTAGATTAACAAAAGAGTTAAATTAACAAAAATGCTATTGCTTGCCCAATTCATTGTACAGAAGACTGGTGCCAGATATGGAGATGCTCTGCTCTGTCTCCATCTACAACTCAAACCTACTTTCAGCAAACAGTGTTTCCACTGAACAGGAAAAAAATAACAAGTTGTCCCCAGTGACACCTAAGAGGGTTGAAGAACATATTTCTTACCTCCTGAACCTCATTTTAAATTGTCTCTGATGATTCAGAATGCCTGAGGAATCATGAGAAATAAAAATGTACCAAAAAGTTTAAATTCTGATGAAAACAGTGTCATGACTGTGACAAATAAGCTATTATCAATGTGCCAAACTACAGAGCTACTGACATAAGGACAGAGTAACGCACGCCACAGTATTGCATTCATTATTCAGACTGATTACAAATACCTCCAATAATTACGTAAATGTCTTTATCCCCATTTTAAAGACTGGAAATTAGATTAATTGACTTGCAGAAGGGTTACAAATCTGTGCCATAGCTGAGATAAGCAATCAGGAATGTTGGCATGGAGCCCCATGCTCAATCCACTTGGCAACACAAACCATCTTTGATAACACAAGGATAGGACTGAGAGCTGCTGGCAGAAAGTAAAGAAACCTTAGGTAACAGAGAGTGGAGAGAAGCAGGAGAAATCTAACATGCAAAGAATATTGTAAAGGGGAGATGTGCAAATTATTTGAGCGAGTGAAAGGCCAAAAATTTAGCCCTGTTATACAAAACGACTAGCTAGAAAAAAACATAGCAGATTGCTCTAAGTGCATTGGCTCCAGTTAACAAAGACTACAGATTTCATAGAGTCTCTGAATAAATGTTAGCAATGTTAAGACAACCTTATTCAGTAGAAAATGTTCTTAAAGGAGTTTAAGGAGAAATTTTGATGGCTGAATAAAAGAAATATAAAGCCACACTTCAGATGGCCTGCTAGCCACGTGACACAACTTAGGGATAAGACTTGCAAAAAGTGCTGGGCTGGATAGCCTGATTACCTTGTTGGACTTGATTATCTGGGATCCACAGGGATGAGACCAAAGTGACCACATTTTCACGTTTTTGGACAAAACAGGTGGCTAAACGTAAATCTCAGGCTCATCCAATTGAAGTTAATATCCTATAGTCAATACAATCTAGATTCATGCTAGATTATGGGACAAAAATGGGTTTGTACCACTGACCTGCTCCTGCTAGTGTACAAGACCAACAGCCACTCACACTTCTGGATCTTCCTTTGGAATCTGATAGCTGTAGCCAAAGCTTTCTTGTCTGAAGGAAACAAGTGGATCCCAGGTAAAAAGGGACCCTGGAGGGGCACCTGAAATTAAAAGGACACCTGAATCTTTCCCCAAGGCAGTAGTTATAGCTCGACTATTGGAAACAACAACTCTTTTACTATATCCTCTCCTGGGAAGCTTCAAAATAATCTCTTTTCTCCTGTGTAAGTTTTACCGTGTGAACTGGCATCAGCTGATGCAGGCTCAGTTGAGAGTCCTAAGCAAATTCTAAACGTCTCCCCATTTTTCACAGTTTCACTGCTGACAGGCTTCAGTGTTGGAATGAAAACACAGAGGATTCAGCCTCAAAAAGTTCTCCTGCCCCAAAGAGTACAGTGATTATGGCAGAGGGCAGCAGGACTGAGTAAGTCTGTAACTAAAGGCAGTTTCTTTTTTGGAAACACATGTTCACAGCTGTTTGATTCAGCTCATGGCTTTGGGCTGCCCCTGAAATTTTCTACCAGTATTGAGCTGTCAGTGTTGAGCAACATCCATAACTGAGGATTTTTACTAAATCTGATCACTAAAGACGACTGTCCCATCTTGATGAGCAATGATTTGGCTTGAACTATACTTGGCATCTGAATTATGCCTCAGCTGGAAGTCACTAACCCTGAGGAAGTTTCAGCAAGTGCAAGGTACTTATTTTGTCTCATCACTAGTAAGGACTATCCCAAGCAAAGATCTCTCACCTCCATATTGTTCTCTATACAAAAATAAACAATTATGCAAATATATCTTATTCTTTATTAAAATAGACACCCGGGACTTACCTCCTATTTCACAGCAGGATACAGGAGAGAACTGTGGAGAAGGGCTTGGGCTACAACTTGGGGTGTTTTGGGAGGTGCTCCTGTCTCTCCCTGTGTGACTCATGCAGTCTGTTTTTCTGTCTCCGAAGTAGAGATAAAACCAGTTACTTCCCTCTTTTTCAATCTTCTCAAGACTGGTGTCTCAATGATACAGGAACTACCTCTTTGCACGCGCCTAAGAAGTACACAGTCCCTATTTTAAAGATTTCCAGTTGTAACCCTAATACAAATATGAATTAAAAAACAACAGGTCTATTTATTACACCATACTTTACTGTTCATAGGAGACCTGGTAAAGGCAAGCACGCTGCTGCAGCACTGAATTTCAAGCTGAGTCAATAGTTAGATGAGAAATCCAGGGGAATCCGATTTTCTGCAGGATCTCTCCAAAGTCAAATGCCACCTAAATGTTTACTAGGCTAGACTTCAAGCTGACAAGGTCAGCACTGTCTGCAATTCCAAGTAGAAAGACCAAAGGGAACTCGGGGAAAACTCTTCTAGGTTTGCCATTAAATGCCTTTACCCTGACTGTCTGGGGAGGTCTAGGAAAGGGCAGTTCCTACCTGCCCCCAAACCACCAGTGCATCCAATGTTTATGGTAAGAATACAGGAGACAACTCCTAATCCAGGAATTGGGGTATTTCAAGGAAACTGCCTTGTTTGTATCACCTAGACTACCCTCAAAACACTTCCCATCACCATTAACAAACAGTTGAAATATTAGAAGTCCAATTTCAGCTACTAGGAGGCTTTTGAGAGTCACGTATGCATTGTTCTTAATCCTTTACTTGTCAGGAACTATCCAATTCAAACAGATAAGATAAACACCTTATTGTAATAGTGGAGGAAGTTGGTTCACAAACTTTCATAATGCCCAAACTTTGAAAACAGTCTGAGAAGCAGTAGCAGAAAAACAGAATAAGAGGGTTCCTTTATGTTCAGTTCCTCTTTGTTGTCATGTGTCATCAGTCACGGTGACATCTGGAGACCATTATGCAACTGTGGATATAGCAAGAGGCATGAGCTACAAATGACATAGAAAGTAAAATGGCCAAACCCTGTTCTTGTCACTATCAAGAGTCAACAAGCAAAAGCGTTACCATTGCAGGCTGTACATACATGAAATTCTGTTATTTTTCTAAACAATGTAACTGAAATGTTGTGACTTAGGTTTAAGTAACCTCAACAAAATCTGATAGTTACTGCATTGAGCTAGTATGAGATATAGTATTCATATGATGCACTGCAAACATGGACATTCATTACTGCAATACTTCTGAACTCAGTATGATTTAAAACTCAAATTTCTGCTTTGAAAGTCACTACAGACCCAATTTGCAGCTTGGCTGTTAAGAAACTTAAGAAACGTTTTCTTGCAGCCCAGGGACACTGCAATTCTAACCCCAAGAGTTTTGTTGTTAAATCCACAGGCAGCAAAGTCATGGATATCTTACTATATGGCTCTAAAGTCCTTGAAAGTAAGCACTGTAAGTGCTATGATAAACCAGCCACTACAAAGCAAAGGGCATTCTTGTAGTAAACTCTGCCTCTTTTCTCCTTTAAACGGTCTCTTGATTTAAAAGATCACTCTTCCTCATTTTTTTTCTTGTAACTGGAGTTCTTTGTTCCCTTGACCTCTAGGTTTGAACTGTCCTTTGAGTTACTTAACAGCACAAGAAAGAATTCCATCCAGTGCCTTGGTAGTCCTATGACTTCCCACCCCCCCTCCATAAACCTAGTCTTGATGGTGTCCAGATCCTGATCTGCTGATAAGGGTCATATGGAACCAGTTTTCTTTTTACCAAGAAGTGAGCCAAACTAAGGCTGATGTCAATGCAACATGGAACAGAGACAGAAATAACCATTGGAAAACCCGTGCGAAGGCAAAATTTAAATGCCATTCTGAAAACAGAAGCATATAAAACAGTTGATATGATCAATGCAACACAAATGCAGAGAAAACCATTTTGGTATCCAAAACCTTCGATCTAAGATGGGGATTAATTCTGGATAAAAGCCTTACATTGCATTCTTCTGTCAAGAACAGAAATGAGAACAGATTAGTCTCTGCCAACTACTGGTTCATTTGCATTAGAATTCTTGACACCCTAGCATTAGTAATGTTCTTCTTTTTATGTTTTCAGCTCTGTTGTATTTTGCAGATGCTCAGATCACAGATGTATTTGAAAACCTTCCCATTCAAAACCTTTATTCCAGTTCTGAGAAAGCCACAGAAAGGTGAAGGTATCCTTTTCCTTTGCACAAAAGAAAATGTACCTACCAAACATTCCATATTAACAAAACCCCAAAAACAGCCTGCTCTACAGTTAAATGATCCTCTTCTTCAAAGCAAAGAGCGAGGTAATTTTTCAGATAAAAGACTGACACACTCAAGAGGTTTGCACCTGCATTTACAATAGCTTGGATAACATTTCTGGTCCTACCACCTCATACAGAAGGATTAGATTAACTGTGGACCCCAGTGAAGCCTATCCTTTCTCTAAGATGTTTGCACTAGAAAAAGTACCAAAAGGAAGCACGTCTGTTCTTGTAGTAATCATGAGAACAAATCAGTCCTAACTAGCTAAACTTAGGCACCAATTTATGTCCCTTCAATTAGAGGTGATTTTGTTCATTCAGTGGTGAGGCATCTATTTTAAAATCCAAGTAACCTCCAAAATTATCCACAAATATTGCCATCTCCCACTAGACCCACGTCTCCACCTCATTCTCCCAGGTAACTATCTACTCCTGAAAGACAGTGTTTCATTTTAGGCCTAAAATGTATATTTCAGTTTCCTGTGTTGTCTGATTATTTCTTCTGCTTCTGGAGAACAAACTTTCCAGCCTTTCCAGTTCCAGCATTGTCCTCCACCAACACTCAAGAGATTTCCAGTAAGCATGGCTGACTCTGAATCATGCTTTCACTTCCTGTTTTTTCTCCCAGTATTCACCTGTTGTGAGACAGCAGGTTAGTCACTCAGAAAACATTTCAGTAATCAGGTCAACGATGTCGTATTTAGAAGTCTATTACAGAACAACGCCTAATCATAGGAAAACAGGAATTAGCGAGACCTCAAGATTCCTCTGGCTCCAGGCAGGACTGATGTTACCCATGTCATGTCCAGCAAACATCTACCAAAAAAAATCTACAAAAATTGTTCTTGAGGATCTCTGTTGGTAGAAACACTAGAGCAACCTACGGCAATAAAGAATGGAATATATTTCAGTGTTATTTGTAACTGTTGCATTAATAAGCTTTTCTAATGCTTAGTCTTTCTTGATACAACTTAAATTCCCAATATTTTTCCTTGCAGAACAGTATGTGAAATTGCAGCCATTACACTGCCTGAGGAACTACCACTGCATTGGAAAAGAAACTTACTTTATAAGGCTTTCAATAATTCCATCTCTACAATCAAGGATGATGCTAGTCTTTTCTGTAATAGCATGATGTTGTCAACTCATATTTAACCGGGACTGTTTTAATTCTGTGATCCTTGTCTGAAGCACCGTTAACTACATTTGTCTTCTCAAGCTTGTATTTTTGCATTATACTATTTCTTCTGATGTGTAGGATCATTTCTTCCACCAATGTTCATCTAATTTTTCTGGACTATTTCTCTAAGCACCCTAATCATTACAGATTTCAGCATGCTCCAGCATATTTAAAGTCCCCTTCAATCTCACATTATCTACTCAAAGCGGACTAAGTGATAAAGATTTTCCTCACATCTTTTGCAAGTTTATTTTTAAAGCAATTGATTTTTGAAGACATTTACTTGCTAAGACAAAACGTGAAGGTATTTGAAATACTTGAGAAATTTTAGAATCAATAGTCCTTCTTTCAAACACTGAGCAACAGTTTTTAACTGATCTCGATTTGTCACATAGAGCTTTCTTGGGTACAAAACCAGCGCCAGTCACAATGACCACGTTAACGTGTACACATCGGCAGACAAAATGCAGTGTTGCCAGCTTATTAATATGGTTGTAATTGCTTCCACTTACACTGAGCTTGTATGTGTGAGTGAATACAGCAAGCTGTAATCATAAATGTAACCCTGCATGCATCTGCTTGGTACCAATTGTCATTCTTTACTTGCCCTGGAATTTCTCTGGGGCATCTAGTGTTGGAATTCCTAGAGTCCCAGTTGCTTCAGGGCTCAGCAAATGTATCACAGGCTCAAGCAATGCTACACAATGTGCTGTGCAATGAGGAACTCTGTTGCTTCAACACTAAAACAGGAGGTGCAACTCTGCCCTCAGGGCAGGGGTACCCAGAACTGGGAGGTGACACAGGCAGTGGTAGAAGGTGCAAGTGCTGCTGCTATCGCACCACTACTCCCTTTTGCAAGACACCATCACAGTGGTGGGCAGGGAGCACTAAACACTCAATTCTAGTTACCAGGAGGGAAAATGCAATGGAAGTTATCTGATCTTGTAATTAAAGCACTATAGAGGCAGCGCCCTCTAGTGCTTATGAGATTAAGCAAAGGTCTTAATTGAACTAAATTAAGCTCAAAAGTTCAACAGCTTCAAACACAAAAGGGGAACTTTCAAACTAAGCTCGGTGATGCTGCTTACACAACCTCTGTGACAGCAGACCAGCCATCAGCCAGAACAAACTCACTTTTGTGTCCTTCCCCAGACAGTTTCCTGCAAGTAACTTTAGGCTAGTCCAGTTCCGAGCACCCAGAAGGTTGGCTTTGCTATACTGTTACACGCTGGCTGTGAAGACTGAGGGTGCAGAAGAAATAGTATCGCCTCATCATGTTTCATCTCTAGAAGATCCAGAAAAAACAGCATGTTTTGCCATACTATCTAGAGACACAGAAGCAATAGCACTTGTTTTGTGGGTTTTACAAAAATAAAAAAAAATTAGTATTGTCTGCTTCAGTATTCCCTAACAATAGGGGATATATATCTACAAACCGTTATGAAACACTAAAACATGCAGTTGGGACACACTTTCTGGGACAAGTCTTGTCTTGGAAAAATTAAGCTGGCCTGAGCATTTGCTTGGAACCTTTCAGCTAAGGGGCATCTCACCATGTATTTTGTCCTACTACACACACTATGAAGTCACTAATAAACAGTACATTCTTAGTAGGTTCTGTATAATTGCTGGTGCTCCTACTTTGGAGTAAAAAACTGTCCAACTCGTCTAGGGCTTTGTTTAGTTTGCTTATTTCTGTAATCTGGAATGACCTAATGAGGTAATGTAATAAAAAATACACTATATCAACAGGAGAGCTTAGATAACATGAGCAGCCTTAACGGAATGCTAAGCTTGAATACAAATCTGTTCACCTCCTTCTGTACTAGTAGGTTGTCAAGTTTGCAATATTTTTGTGGGGTCCTCATGGAAGTTGTCAGCCCCTCTGATTCTTAGAATTGGTGGGCAGAAGTTGTTGTGGGAAAAAAAAAAAAAAAAAAAAAAAAAAAAGAGTTTCTCTCTCTCCAGGGTTTATGTAAATCAGAACCTGTCAGGAAAAATAAGAGGGAAAAGGCTGACATAGTCAGGGCTTAAGGTTAGAATTAAGAAAGAGCAGTGCATGAGGTTCCAATGACATTAATGAGTTCAGAAAGAGCTTAAGAAATTAAAAGCTGGTCTCTCCAGAAGCTTTATCATGCTGGATGAATAGAAGCAGCCTCAAGTTTCAGAAAATTTCCTGCAAAGCTTCCTTCTCTGATTGACAGGTCTGAAGAATAGGTTTTGAGAACACCACGTCATATCCCCCTTTTAACAACATTCTTATGATCTGTAAAGTGGAGCAGAAAAAATTAGGCTTTCTCCAGGAACAAACCATAGTAACAAGGTGCAAAAAATAAAAATAAAAAAAAGCCCCGGCAGTTACAGCGTGTGCTCTTCAGTGCTGTATTACATGCATTTACAAGGTGCTTATCACAACAGGGCTAGGGTATATGACACGTTTCATGAGTTTACCTCATTGTGAAGATGCATCACAAGAAGATATGCATGTTTTTACAAGGTGATGCAGCAAGGAAGACCACATTGTCATACCATAAAGCGTCTAGAGCTTGTGTGCCCTCAGTAGGGCAGCGCAGCCAGCCATAACAAGGCAACAGCTGTTGCCATCCTCCCTTTTGCTATCTCATTCGCCCTTGGGGCACACCCTGACCTTGAGAAAGACCCTGTCCCTTGCAAAGCATTATGGACCAGTGTGCCACGATCCCAGGCGAAGCTGGCAGGAACACCAGGTGGCAGCACAAGCTGCAGCTGCGTGCACTGAAGTGCCAGCACGCGTGTCCAGGGGAACGCTTGACCTCACCAAGCCACTTGCGGAAGAAGCCTGAAGTTATTCATATCCAGGCTGCTATTTCTCCACATTCTAAACGCATTCTCTTAATGTAGAGAGCTGTGGTATTAAACCACAAAGGTTTTGGGTAGATAGGTTTATGTTTTAGCTCTAATTTAGTGCACATCCACAAAGTATGCAATACACTCCCCATACCACCTATAGCATGACAGCATCTATAAATAGTCCCTGCTTTAGCAGTATGAGGCTGCAGGCTATCTAGATTTATTTTCACTACGTTCTGACTATAAAAGTAATACAAATCAAACTGCATTTCTAAAAAGAAACTCTTGTAAGCCTTTCTGATGAACTTAGAGAGTTCCCTTAACTCTTGGATTCCTTCCCTTTCATAAAATTCTTGCACGTTGCCAAACATCAAATTGAAAACAGAATTTCAGACTTCCAACATAAGAAAAAAGAAACATAAGTGACCAACATAAGAAATCAAACTGCTTGTAAATAATTAATTGAATAGTTAATTATACAGTTATGACTACCTGGTCAGAAATCAAAAAACCCAGATGTCATACAAGCCTAGGAAAATAATCGTTTGATGTTCACATATGGCAAAATCCTCAATTCCCAGCAGCTGAACAGTTTGCCTTTGACCACTCATGCAGACGGAACCCTTAAATAATGCACAGCACTACCATGAATTGGTTCTTATTGCACACACCTTCTGGTAGGATCACAAATCTTTTATTTCAGAGGTTCAGGTGGCCATTCTGAAAAGTGAGATACAAATTTGAATTGCTTCCGGACTATTTAATTAATGGATCCTAAATAGCACCAGAGTAATGAAAACTGTTGGCTTTGTGACATGGAAGA
Source organism: Oxyura jamaicensis (assembly GCF_011077185.1). NCBI lineage: Eukaryota > Metazoa > Chordata > Aves > Anseriformes > Anatidae > Oxyura > Oxyura jamaicensis. Next base: position 2,479,457 of record NC_048913.1, on the reverse strand, counting down.
GGGGGAGAAGGAAAGATCCCAGTAACTTTCAGATGCGATGCAGCTGCCAAGCTATATAACCTTTCAGAGAGCTCAGACAATTATTTTATGGTCTGGTCTTCCTTCATAGAGCCAAATTTCCATACTGCAAAGCATTAAAGTCTCTCAAACAATACTAAGAAAAACAGGGCTATCACCATCTGAGGAGGAATAGGCTCATAAATCCCCTTGATATAATCACAGAGGATGTCCTGCGAAGAACTCAGCCAAACTCAGAAGACTATCTCTGCTCGAAGAAACCGTAAAATTAAGAATATATTTGTGATTTCCCTGGCTTACACCCAAGTGTGTTATAGTTGACTTTTCCTCCAACAATACCAGAATGTCGTACTAATCCCCCCTGATCCTCTTGCCATCATCTTTTGCTGCTCACTGGAGTGATTCTGCATGGCGGAAAATGATGGCAACTGCCAAGATTCGTCAGCCTGAGCGAGCGGATGTCAGGCAGGAAGAGTAAATGCAAAGGAATACTCTTCTCACTCAGCACAGACCTGCAGGTCAGGGAGCTGGTTTGTGTTCCAGCTCAGCCATTACACGGCAAGGGTAAATCGCAAGCATACCCATTCTCGACTCCCCACATACGAAATGGAGGCAACTTTCCCAGGAGCATAATGAAGTCCACAGGGAGGCTTTTGCCTCATTAGTTGGAGTGAGACATGCAGGCATCACATTATCAAGTTGACAAAGTGATACAAAAGGGCACATGCAGGTTTGGGAAGGGATTTCTTTACTTGATTTTTTTTTTTTTTTTTAAAGTAGAAACTATTAGTAGAAAAGTAGAAACAAGAGAGGCTTCTTTGCAAACATCATGCTGCTGCAATATGGCTGTAAAAGAAAGCTAAACTGCCTTGCCATTCAAAATATAAGCAAAAGAGTAAAGCATTAAAAATAGGCTATTAGTAAGTTAAACTACTCCGAATCATCACGGGGACAGAAAGGAAGCTTGTAACATTTGTATAGCTACTAGCCCTCACTGCACGGTCTATCCAGTATGTAGCACATTAATTGTTGATGCTCACAGGGCTGAACAGAGTAATTTGGAATCTAAAGGCAAGAGGGATACAACTACCACACCACAAAATGGGCTCAATTTTTGCTCTACCAAAAAAAAAAAAAAAGAGAGAGAGAAAGAGAGAAGCTCTCCCTGTTAATTTAAGCTATACAACTTGGTGAGAACTTTCACTTTTACCAGGATATGAACTAAGGTCAAAAGACTGGCTGGCTCCTCTCTGGTATTTCTGGTTAAGTTACTCTTGGTGTCTAGAACTGTGACAAGCTGACAAGAACAAGAGTGATCCTTTTGCTTACTGAAGTTTAACCTTCAATTCCAATAAACTGTTCCTTGAAGTCCATCTGTAATTGCGGAATTCTGCTCCACTTCCTGTCACCACGTCTGATGCTATCACTTGATTGAAATAAGCCATGGAAAGATAGAATTTGATTTTTAAAATTCCAACATCACTTTTTAGAATTACCACTGACATGGGCCCTAGCCAATGCATCTCAGTCTCCTCCACACAATTTTCTTAGCTCTTTGGCCTTCCAATTCAGTAATCTCTCATAACCTGGACAACTCATCATGTTACTTGACAGAACAAACCTGGGACAAGATCTGCAGAGCTCTTCAGAATGCAGTAGGTTAACCACACATCTGATGCAAGCAAGAGATAAAATATAGAATTGTTCAATTACATAATGCAGTTGTTCTTGGAAAAGCTCCCAGATCTCTATTAGTGCAAACTGGTGTCCATCACTCCCAGAGCTGTCATTGCTTCAATACTTATTGTTCATTGAAGGGCTCAGGTCCCCACCAGGCAAAGAACAGCAGCTGTTTAATAGTTAAATAGCTCCTATAGTCTGCAAGAACAGTTGGAGGGGAAGCAAAGGAAGGTGACACTGGTGATCCTAAGGGGGCTCAAAGTCTTAACTTATGACTTTTCCCCTCATGTAAGAAACAAACGTGAAAAATTATTAAATACTTAAAAATAAAATACCAATCAGAATAGGCTTGAATTTTCATTGACAGATGGACAATGGAAGATGTTCAGCTTTCAGATCCTGCAAATACCATCAATTTGGTGGTTTCATTCTCCTATTGCCAGAACGTGAATTTTGTGTTCCCAGTCCCTTCTGAAGAATGTGATGTGAAAGGAACAGGTTGAAGAGGTTTTCACTCCCAAGCTTTCTCCAACTGATGTGAGTGCATTCAAGATTTGTAGTCCCCAACTACAGATTGCACTTAAACAAAAACTGAGCACAGAAACTGATTGATGTAAAGACAAGGCTGAAATAACCTTTCATGGAGTGAACCGTAAACTGTATCTAACATCACTTCATCCACTATCCCACTGGTGTCCTCTGGGTACTAGCATGCTTTTGAGCACCTTTAGTGTATGAGAGAAAACAAGTTTTATAACTGAAAGGTTTTTACACTGAGTAATTTTAAGTGTTAAATATTGTCTATCACTCACTCTAAATCCTGTCTTGCTCTTCTTACTGCATTACTCGATGGCATAAAGTAAAATCACCAACTTCAGGGAGCTAAATATCAAACATGATTGTTCCTGTTGGTCCTTGTTTCCATTTCCTTTACAATATCACAAAGTACATCTATCTAAAAAAAATAAGGAACTATGGTCAAAATCAGTGAAAGTTTAGATAAATACATATAGTCACATATTACAGCATGACTCACTGTCAAGTACCAGCCACTGTAGAAAAGGATCTGCTGCTGCCTACTTGCTCTTTGCTCAACATGAATCCTTGTTTGTAAAAGAAACAAAGTTAAATATTACAGCTATGTAGTTCCTAACTTTTTTCTTACACATGGATTTGAAATTTACAAGATACACAAACAGTACATATCATAGCCCTTCCCACTGCAGAAAGGTATTTTGCTACACTGCTAGAAGCAGACATAGCCTTAGTCTGATCTTAGCAGAAATATCTTGTCAATCAATACATCTTCGTTAGAAACTCCAGATCCCAATTCCTACTTAAAGCAGAGGAGGAAAGCTGAAGAGCTCGCACTTGGGAGTAGATTTGTGACAAGGTGTCAAAAAGGTTGAGAGGGAGTTGAGAAGTGCATGAGGGAAGGAGGAGGGAAGCAGAGAATACTGAGGTAACCTCCAGCCGTTATTTTCTAAATCAAAGATGACCAAGAGATTCTGCTCCAGTTAATACTGGTTCATTTTAACTTCTCCACCTCTGCCACCTTAAGCTTTCATGTAAAAAATTAGAAAGTCCATATAAAAATAAACAATGCTTTCAAACAAAACAAGCTTTTCCTTCTTGAGGAAAATCAGAACATCATCAATGATCTCCTAAGGTGTAAGAAAGGAGGGGTTACACATACCACAAGCATGTATTGCAGCCAAATTCAGCAAGGACTTGTCATGTACGTTTTGTCTACCTCAACCACCCAACTTGTGGTTTATACCTCCAGATGGAGTTGTACCATTTGTATATCAATAAACGAATTTAGTGAGAACTCAGCATCTTACCATCTTGTGTAGTTCATGCTTTTTAACAGTTTTAATAGACTCCCTTATCTATTTTGCCTTAAAAAAAATCTGTTACATCAAATACCTTTTTCATTCTCCACTTCCACATGGATAGGTGATTACCTCTGAGTCAATCACATCTCACAGCACTAATCTAGAGCAAATGGCTTATGGGTAATTAAAAAAGGAAAAGACTCTTTGTTCTAATTTATAACAAACTTGACTTGGTGTAAGCCTGGAATTACTCAAGTATTTTGCAGGGTGCTTCCAAAGAGTGGGTTTTTAGCAGCCAGCTGTCTATAACAAACTAGAAACTCACCCAGCGTTTATTCATGTTTCTAAACGGTTGATGTTTTCTCCATGTACAAGACATACTGGGTAATTTTACAAATAGTCTGTGTTATCATCATGCATACACTTTTATCACTGACATTTTAAGAAAAAGTTTCAGAAATATTCAATATGCCTGTTGAATGTAGTTTGGACAGTGCCACGGTAAGGACAACTCTCTGGCCCGTGTTTCAACACTCCCAAATGCCCAGGTAACAAAGCAGCAGGCAGCTAAGTATAGATCCAACCCTGAGGTCTGGAAGTTAGGCGGCCAGAAATCTGCCCGTCATGTACCATCTCCTGCCAGGAAACTGGAGCAGCAGATTGTCTGAACAGTGTTTCCTGGAGAGACGGGTCAACACAAGCAGTAAAGCCTGGAACAACATCCAGCCAAATCAGATCTGTGCCTTTTTCTCAGTCCAAGTGATGTACACAGCATGCCCAAGGATTTTAACTTACTGTGGGAAGAGGATCAGGTTTCACAAGAACAATGAGAAAGTAAAGAGACAGCTTAAGAGAAGATTGGAAGAGGATGAGCCCGAAATTATTCTCTTATTTGCCTGGAACATGGGACTAAAAGTATATAAGTGATTAAGTAATGCTGCCAGAAAAATGCTGCATCTGATCTGATAGAAGCAGTTGCCGTTCAGGATACCAGATGTGATTCCATCACCAAGCATACAGGGAAATTCCACATGAGACGGCCATTCAGAGCAAGACTGACAAGGGAACAGGCTAAGCATCCCTGTTCTGAGACAATGGAACTGGACTATTGTTTGTTCTTCCCAAATTTTATCCTTCAACTATTAAACAGAAAGAAACCTCAAAACATCACACTTTAGGAGAACTATTACACCTCAGAACCTAATATAGATACAAAATGACCAATGCAGCTCAGGACCATTGACTTTCTGAAGGTTATATGAAGTGGAGAAAAAATTAGCATCACTACACAAAAATCACTTACTGCTCTTTGAACCCCTTCATTACCGTCTTTTTTTTTATTCCTTCCCCTCTAATTCAAATTCAGTATTACACCTACACTAAAAGCAGCATTAATCATAATAACACACAATCCTCATTTGTTTCAGACCAAGTTACACAGAACTCAGCAAGGGTGACAAGTTTTATTATTCTTTATTTACTCTGCCACTTCCCAGAAACTAGATCATTCTATTTTCAGCTCTGACAGAGCATGATTCAATCAGCAATTTTAAGTATGCTTCACAGCTTATTTAAGATACACTCTGGGCACTTCTCAATGGCCAACACTTAAAACGCACAGCACAGATCTGCCTTTACTAGCAGAAGTTCCTCAGACCTTTTAAAATACAGTCAATTTACTAAAAAATTAAAGGCCTGGTAGGGACATAGGAAACAATTAAAACTCATCACTAGGTGCTGAGATTGCAAAACCTGATGCCTCTTCTTTCACTTGACTACGTCCCCCATGCTCCAAATGACGTTTCCAAACCCACAGATGCCCATTCTATTACCATGAGACCCTTTCCAAATCACGTCCAGATAGTTCTAACTTCTTTTCCCATACCCACTCATTACCCATATACCTCAGATCCATTGGTCTTGTCCACTCCTGTTATCTAACAAGCCTCAAATTTTGTGAGTTTTACTCCATTCTTCTCCACAAAGCCGCCACTCCTCACCCCTTCACAGATTTAACACATACTCAGGAGCCCACAGCAAATAAGGAACTGCAGAAGCTGTCACTGAGGCCAAGCAGTGACAGACCATTCACAGACACCACTGTTCTCAGCTTAAGAAACCTTGCTCTAGAAATTTGCCACCACCTTAGGGTGAAGCCGCTCTTTTGGAGCCACATTCCATTATCATCTTTAAGTTAAATCATTTCAAACCGATCAGAGGAGTGACGATGTTACTATGATTGCTAGATGCAAGATTACATAAGCCATTTTGACTTAGGTAGAGATCCAAGCCCACTTAAAAGCATTCAAGGCTCAGAGACTTGGCCGTGCCACAGATGCAAGGGCTCAGTGCTTCTCACTTTGCACACCCATTTGTCTCAAGTAACAGCTCTCTGAATTAGGAAGCATGCGAAAATACAGATATCTAAGTAATTGAGTTTAAAGCTTTGTGTTTAACAGAAGCACTGTCTGTAATGAAGAAACCGTCAACTGTTAGCATTTCAAATTACCCTACACATTAACCTCTTGACACAAAAAGGTACTATCTTGGTATTTTACTGTCAGCAAATACATTCTCAGCACAGACAGGAAACTGTAATTGAACATACAGATAGAAATTAAGGGAAGTAATACAGACCATGTCTGCACTGATTTTATTATTGCCTAGACAGTCTCATACGAAACATCCATTGTAATGAAGAGGTACCACGAGTGGAAAAACAGCCGTACCATTTGGAACTGCAAAAAGACTAAATCTGAATTCCAAAATTTTAAGCATTTCCAGCCATAAGCTACTTACCAGTGCTCTGCAGTCCAAAAACCCAAAGCTTGCAGTTATGACTGCTAGTTAAGTAATGCCACCATCATATTTTCCATACTCAGCCTTTAAAAACTTCTTCATGGAGGCTGAAAATTTCCAAGTTTGGTATGAAACCAAGCCTTCACAATGGAATTTTTCTTGGTTGATGTGAAATGTAGGAAAATCCACTCGAGTCAGATTACAAAAAGAGATTTTACCCACCAAAAAAATGAAATGTCCTCAAACAGACCAATACCAAGTTGTTAAACCAACTGCATTTCAACATCTTTAAATACTTGAGAAATTTGCTCCTGTAGGTAAAAAACGTTTTTTATTTTCTAGGTATAATACTGCCTTGTGGAGACTTTTTTCTTACTGAGCATTAAAATGGCAACTACTTACCCTTCTCAATACCTACAGTAAAGGACAGCTAATAACAGTTTATTTGGCCAGATCCTCAAATGGCAAAACACAACTGTTTCCCTACTAAAGGACACTAAAGTTTAAAGTTACTGAACATTTTACTGAGATTTTCTATTTCAGGTGTTCTGCTTTCATATATTCCATAAAGCATTTTTGGGATGTATACCACACGAATCACACCAGCTACTTTCATTTGTAGTCTGAGCTAAGAGAGCTCTACCAGCTGTTTTTGATTAAGCTCTTGAGAAGCCCTAGCAATCAAACCAATAAATATCCACCTTAATAACTAAGAATGGAGGAGGAAAAATGCCTGCAGCCACTACACTCCACATACATGTCACATCTCTACTAAATTTTACATTAGCATGCATCTCACATTTACACATTTTCAAATACTGCTGGCAACTTTTAAACATTTTCCACCAACAAAACCCATGAGGGCTTCAGGTCATCTTGTAACTGGTTTTAGCTTCAAAACCAAAACAAAAACCCCACAAACCTAAACCTGCATTTCTTCACACACAGCGCTGAAGCCTTCTAAAACAATGCATACACTGCCCAATTAAAATATCGAACAATTAAAGACTTGTTCTGGGGCTGTATACATCTCTCGTATTTATTCCATAACTCGAATTCTGCCAGTAGTTTTGTGGGTAGAACAATAAGCTGCAAAACAGATCAGTCAAAACTCATGTCAAACTGCTTTATTACATCTTAAATAACATTACATTTTAATATAGTATCTATCTTGCATCCAGCTTTCTTGAAGTACACTGACTTTAAAATTAAATACAAAAGGTGAAGAGGGATACAGGGTGTGGAGAAAGCTCTACAGAGTAGTTTCATGAAAGAGAGAAAGAAGGAATTCATCTTTTATGCCAAATCCAGGCCTAACGCACAATTACAGCACATTTTTGTACAGAATGTTGCAGAAAAAACAAAATGGAGAAAAGCTACTACTGCTGCTAGGAAGGAGCATTTCTGGATACAGTGAGAAGATAGGAAAGTTTAACAGAACAATCCGCTGTCCAAACACTGCTGCTTTTAACATTTTATTTGAAAAGAAAGCCAGGAAAACCTGCTCATTACAAAAATGACTCTAATCAGATGCAAAGGACTCATCCTACAAGAGGAACTGGCTGTGAGGAACTGATTTATAAAGAAGATGGTTTAGGTTCCCTCCTCCCACACCCCAGAATCTTTGACAGCGATTGTTTGAACAGGCCGTTTCTTTAAAAAAAAAAAAAGTGACTTATCACGCTACTCCAAAACGTGCATAGCTTTGTACTTGAGTTCTTCATAGATTTATGCACAGAGTAGCAACAATAAATGAATACAGCAACAATGGTTACAGTTTTTAAACAGGTTATTTCTTCAAAGAAAAAACATCTAGAGGACTTAGTCCAATATGCACTTTTTAGCATTTCTACAGCATGCGATTCTAAGAGTAAACCCACCCAATATGGCAAACAATCAAAAAAGGTTTTTTTGTTTAACTTAGAAAGTTCAAGATCATTATTTTCAAAACATTGATTTGTACATCATTTCATACACAAAGAATTGACTCAATACCCAAGTGTAGGATAGGTCTCTTTTGAAAACAGAGATTCCTGGTTGTTGAGACTACAGGATAGTGTTAGGATATATAAATTGCCCTTTCAAGTGGACAAAACCAAAACAGATTAAAAAAATCAGTGTGGTGAGAAGAGGGGGGTAGGAGGGACCAAGGATTGCATTTGTTATCCATAAAAGGTGAAAGGATTCTTTAAACAAGCATTCATTACCTTGTACAGCATGTGCTTGGTTACCTTACTGCTTAACATTACCCTATATATGCCAAGTTTTGTGCAACAATTATTTGTGATACTAGAAAATAAAATAAAAAAAATTAGGGACTAAATTTACAGCGTTAATAACCCCCAGATGCTCTGGGCTAGGACTCCCTTGTTTTGCTCAATTAAATACATAAACAAATGTATTTAAAAAGGAAACTTGAAAAAAATCCTGCTACAAACATGACTTTAAAATTTGCAAGTGAGTGAGATAAAGTCCTTAACTTTGACTTGGAAACTACAGTGAAAGCTAACTGTTTCACAATTATGCTCAAGTATATTTTCTGGTCATGCTTTTATGATAGTGTTTGATTTTTAAATTCTCAAGACAAAAAAAAAATGGTCCCAAAAGGAATGCACAATTTCATTTTGCTTACAACACAGAAATTCTTCTTGGAAAGGTAATTGTGCTCTTCATTTCAGCAACAGGAGACGGAAAAGATCTTGCCCTTTGAAGTTGGGGAGGATGGGGGTCCAAGTTAGTATGGTTGGATTGGATATGCTATCATTTTTAATTTTCAATCGTTGGAAACTTCTTCCAGTCACGGAGTCCGCCGCTCTTCTGACACACAGAAAGATGTATTAAGAGTTGCACTTTGATAAATTCTAGTCAGGTTTTAAGTTTTGCTCATGCTACCCACTGATGCATTCTGCCATTATCTCCCCATTTTCAAGAACACCATTTATTTACCAACCCAGACTCAAAAGACCTTAGAGTCATCCCTACCAGGAAAATAAAAACCTGCCGTAAATAGCTGACCACAAAAGCGTCATTGCATACACTAAACAAACAGCCTTCTAAAAGCAAACAAAACAAAAAGCTACACTTGTTTTTTTCCCCCCTTGACTTTCCTAACTTGAACTACAAGCTCACAACATCAGCAAAAAAAGTACTGCTTGGACCTGGAAAAAAAGCATCTGAACACCAAAAAAGGACAGCCTTAATTAATTTGCTGTGTACTTACTTCAGTTCCAGATCTTGAGGAAGCTGTCCCATGATCCTGTTGCCACTGCCATACCATCATCAGTCACACCTAAGCAACTGACACGGTTATCATGACCAGCAAGGACACCTATAAATAAGAACATGCAACAAACCTATTACATTGCTCTGATGATTCCTTATTTCTGTTCAAGTAACTCTGAGGCAGCCGTGTTTGGATTAGTCATCCTATACGTCCAAAAATTCTGAACGAGAGTGGTTTAGATTTGTAAATGCTTCTGCTTTTTCAGGCACAAACTTAGAAATAACTGGGTGGGTTTGCAAAACAGTAATGCAGAAAACGCCTGACTCCAGAATTTTGTATATACCCTGCGTTATGACCTTACTGCCTTCTTGTGAGTTGTGAAATCACTGCCTTGAAAATCCTGCCAGCAGTGTCATGTTAACGCAGTATAACCGTGCACCACAGAGCACTTAGTATTTCCTCTCCACAGAGGTTAAGATCAATTAGATTTTGCAAAATTTTGAATGCACTAAACAAGAAGCTGAATTATGTTCTGAACACTGAAGCATTTTCCATCTATTTTTATCTTACTATGTTTATAGGCACTTACAAAACTTCAACACCTACATAGTTTTTGCCAATATGGAGATCTGCTGCAAATCAATTATAGTACCATTAAAAATAAAACAACTGAGACACTAAACTAAACAGCAAAAAGGGAGCCAACATTTACCTCTATTCCTTTTAACTGTTTCAAGGAGGTAAAAACAAAACCTACTTATGTTCGAGCTCTACACAGCCCACTGCACTGAGCTAAGATATGCTTGATAGATCGCATAACAGACTGATTAATCTTTCTACATCAAATTACAATGCACCCAGGACTTACCTCCTTCATATTTTGGGGTCTTTCCCCTTCATTTACTATGAAGGAAGTTTTAGTTCTCATACAAGATAGTACGTTTAAAGAATTAGTGTTTTTAAAGTCTTACTTCAGTGTAAAAATCACTACTTCCTACACAAGGATTCTTGATGTTTGAAAAAAGTAACTGCTTTTATCAAGTATATCAGAAATGTAAGACTGTAATACACTTAATCTCCAGAGCCTATTAAATCTGTATACGAGTCTAAGGCTCAGCACAGAATTCTGCACTTCTGCAGCAGAAATCAAATCGTGAGCGTTGAAGTGGATGATACAATCTTCAAAAATTCAGCACGATACAGAAGCCAGCTGCCAGAGCTGACGCAAGTGCCTAGGAGTTACCTAGAATTTGCTGGGAAATAGCATTAATACATTAGAACTGACAGTCTGCCACCACCATCAGTAAGTGCTGCAATTTGATAAACTAGAGAGAGAGCAAGCCAAGAAGGCTTACACAATTTGTTCTGAACATATCAGCTACAAAGGTGTTTAATATAGAATCAGGCACTAGAGAAGTGTAAATTCTGCTCAGTAATCTAAGTCTCAGAGCATTTCAATAAGCAGAACATTTAAAGCAGTTCCTTAAATCAGTTTAAAATTTGGCAGTAAAAAAAATTGCATTTCATGAGTACACAGACTGTATAATCCAGATTAGTATAATTTTTTTTTTCCTCGTTTCTACAAGTAAGCAAGATCATCACCTCCCCTCCCATTCTTTGTCTTCATGAGGTAATTTCAAAGAAGAAATACAGGACAAAACACAACTGAGTAAGTCACACAATTCTCTTCCCATGTCATCTCCCTCAGTACTTTGTCATACACCATCACCTACATGGTATTTCCAGAGCAGGTGAAACACCATTTGTGAACCTAAATCTAGCTGCTAGTTGCGTAACAGGACTTAGCTGCTGATTTGATTTAATAAAGCATTAAATATTTTATTTTCACAGTACTTAATTACAACTAACTGTAAACTAATCTAAACGTTAATGGAAAGCAATTTCTCAATTCATTGCCAAGTTTTAGGTACGTACAGGCCTACATCCACATTTATGGTCTCAACAATTAAAGTACAAGAATCTTGAACTACAAATCTCAACCCACAGGTGAGGCTGATTTCAACAAATGCATTTCAGTAATTGCATTTGGCATCATTAACTTGCAAATAGAACCAAATGCTGTTAATAGTATATGAACTAAGTGCCCTCAGTTTTGACTTCTAAGCACTAGCAGATAACTCTCAAATTCTGGAAGAGTAAAATCTGAGTGCTAAGACAAAGCCGATAAATAAATTAAGAAATCAAATGGAAATTACTTAGGTATAGTCCAGGGTTACGTATTTATATCTTTTCTACCTTTAGTACACAATCTTTCCAGAACAGTTAAGTCTATTTGCACCAAGTAATGTACTTGGAACTACTCCTTCCAACTCCACACGAAGGGATATTCTGCTTGGTTGGTGGTTTTTGTTTGCTTTTAAAGCAGATCTACGTAATATTAAAAGCCCAGAAACACTTTATTCAATAACAGACTAGGCTCCCATCATCATCCCCTGTTCTGATGCAAACAGCAACACGTTTGTGACAATGTGTACTTTTTATCCTTTTTTCTGATAAAAGTTCTGATTTTAAAGAACTCCAGTTAAATTAGCTGAACTTTTGGACATATCATTCCTATTCACTTCCTCAAAAGCGAATCTGCACAATCTTTGTATTCTGCTGTCCCTACAGTTACTGCTACAAATAAATATAGTGAGAGATATATTTACTTAAGCAGCCACATTGATGAGTAGCAAAATTCTTACAAAATAAGTAGATTGCTTGACGTGGCAACATATTCAATGAACCTTTTATTAGCCCATGCGAAAGAGTCAGTTTGTTTATACTTTAAAAACTCACACAAAATAACTAAGGAGTATATTTAATAAAACATTTCTGGCAGAAATGTTTACTGTACAAATAATTTTGGAAATAATGAAAATCAATGAACCCAAACTGCTGCTTGACAATTACAATACCATAAAATCAATGCAACTGTTCAGTGGAATATGAAATACCTGACGGCATTTGATAGCTTATCAACTTCCAACTTGTAGTATTTCTGTAAGCTGTTCTGTCAAGTGCTAAGGTCAGGCAACAGTAAGACCTCCACAGAGGAGACGGCAGACAGTATGTTAAATTGCTTTGAACAACTCATATGTAAAACAGTACTATGGTCTAAATAAAATAAAAATACATATAGCCCCCCCAACTCCAAAACCTTGTTTTTAATGGCAATCTTCCTGTTCTCAACCATTCACTGTTCCCTTTTATCATTCAAAAGTATTCCAATCAATTTGTTACCATCATTAAGCCATATTTACACTGTTGGTCATCTTAAAACAGGCTATCCCTGAGTTTTGAAATTGAGACTGTTAACAAGTCTGCACATAATGTCACAGCTCACAGATCAGTATGTCTCTGTTTCTAATATTTAAAACCAAATATGTTTACCTGCTCTATCAGCTTTCAGTGTATCCCACACATTGCAGTTAAAGTCATCATAACCAGCTAGGAGGAGACGTCCACTCTTGGAAAATGCTACAGAGGTGATGCCACAGATGATGTTATCGTGTGAATAAACCATTAGTTCCTGATCAGCCCGAAGATCAAAAAGCCTGCATGTAGCATCATCCGAGCCTGTGGCAAATGCATTGCCATTGGGGAAGAACTTCAATGATGGGCAGAAGAAAATAGGAATAAAAAAAAGACAAAAGATTGCAAATTAATTTCAAAGTAGCTGACAAAATGGACAAAGTACTCAAAAGAGTGAAGTAGTTAATAACAAGTGAAGAAACACTACCTTATTTACCATTTCCACTTACCACAATGGATATCTAGCTGTGGAGAACTACACCATACAGTATATGCTTAACAGCTGAGATGAAAGCAATACAAAACCAGATTTAAATCCCATATCCCCTGTTCAAGCCGATACTTACACAGATGGCGTTGATATCCGACTCATGGCCAGTGAAGGTTTGCCGACACATTCCTTCTCTAACATCCCACAGTTTGGCAGAGGCATCACAGGCACCAGAAACAAAACACCGGGCATCAGGAGCAAGAGACAAACTCATGACATCTCCAGTGTGCCCAGTAAATGTAGTTGTCTGCTGACCAGTTTCTATGTCCCAGAGAGCGCTTGAAAAAAATAATTAAAAAGGCAAAAATCAACACATTCATGTTATCTTTTGTGCTCCATTACAAAGTCCATACAGCAAATTTCATCTAAACCTGTTAATTTCTCTTCTAAAAAGAGAATATCCATGAAGCATTAATAAAAATATTGAGAGCAGAAAAACAGACATTCTTTGCTGAACTACTTAGCTATGTTACACAATAATTGTACATAGCAGATTTTAGAAGTCATCTTCAGTTTTTAAGATATTGGTGTTTTTAAAATGCAGAATGGGGAAAAAAAAAAAAAAAGAGTAATGCTCATGGCTGTTTATACACAGAGCTCCAGAGCCATGGCAATGACATCACTGTCCAGTGGATAAAGTAGCAGCTGTAAGGCTACAGCAGTAGTTGAGTCAGCCTCCTTTTTATAATATCACTATGAACGTATAACTTTGTGAATTATGTTTGTCGTCTTAAAGCCACATCATTTTCCCCAAGACAGCAAAATCGCTACTACTCTGATTGATCAAAAAGTATCAAAGAATGAAACAATGCAACTATCCCTTTCATTTGTCTAATTTCTCAACAAGTCAAATCCATCAGCAACAGATTTCCAAATAAAAGATTGTGGTACTTTGTTGCTCTTAGAGCCTGGCTGATCCCAGGTGCTATCAAGGACAAATTTATCCAGACAACCATCAAGTTACTATGATAACTCCTGAAGCAGTTGTATAATTTTTTAAAAGAGCCTTGTTTTAACGGATCCTGTTTATTGTTTTATTATTTTTCTTTTCTTTTTTTTCCTATGAAAATTATATTTAGGAATCTTTCAGTATAAAAACAAATGTCTATATTCAATAGCTACTCTAAATCAGTGGACTAATAGATGGGTCTTCAAAGAGACTGACATTGTGTAGGAGAGGTATATATTAGACAACCTTTGCTGTAAGAACTGCTGCCTGGGAGAGCTGCGTTGCTTTTAAGAAGCAGATGTAATAGAAAAATTGATGAAAAGAAGATTGAGGCCTTTTTCGTACCGAAGCTAGTATTTATTAAGACAAACACCTACATTCTCCTCAAAAAAACCCATCTGCTGTCACTGTAGAATATTTTCTAGGAGCTCTTCTGAATGTAGCATTTTGTATTAAAAACATCCAAATATGACTTTCAAGAAAAAAGTAATGAAAACTGAATACTGAAGTACTTGGAGAAGAGTCACTGGTCTAGTATACTTCTTTCTGAAAGCCAGTTATACTAAAAATTACCACATACCATCTTAGCACAAAGAATTAGGTCAGGCTCTCCAGAACATGGGCATAACTGAACAGCCAAAGCTAAAACACTTGAAAGACCAAGTTTTACGTTATTAATAAAAACATGACATACAAGAAATAATCAATTGTGTTGAATCTTCTGGATGACTATCAGCTCTATGAGGAATTAAGTCTTCTTCAATAACAGAGTTTAAATGTGAAAAGTCTTTACTAACAATCATGTCACAATTTTACGGCTTACCAAGTGGTGTCGCCGGAGCTGGTAACTATTTGATTATCATCCAAGAAACGACAGCATGACAAGTATCCTGAAAGCAAAATATGTTGATCAATAAAATCAGAGACTACACTTCACACTGCATATTGACTTAGATGTTTCTTCTTCCTCCCCTGAAGGTGCTGCAAGATGCTGCTACTATCCATAAGACAATTTTTAGACAGGAACCTCGGAAGTTTGAGACAAAATACATTTAGGTTCTCTACAGGCCATGCCTAATTCAACCAGCATAGTAATCTATTAGTATCAGCAAATTGATCTAAACAAACACACAGAAGAAAATTACTGAAGTAGGGGTCTGAAAATATCTTACTGTTTTTCTTTTGGTAAAAAATGGGCAGGGGAAAAGGGGAGATGGAAAAAGATGGAATAGTGAGGCAAACCTCTCAACTCCACTGGCCAACCTGGACAGAAGTAGGCGTTATCTGGCACTGTACACTGAACTTCCTAAGACAGTAGATCTTTACAACATCCAGAAGCAACAAGTGTTTGTGACATGGACTGGATCATACAACTATTGAAAAAAAAAAAACAAACTACATTCTTGGTCAGTACAAAGAAGCAAATTATCTGAATGTTGTGAACTTTCTTTCTACTGAAGGACCAGCTGCCGCTGTAACTGGTTACAAAATCAGTCTGTCCCAGCCACCTCTATGTCAGTGTGTTTTCTAAAGCACAATCAATCTTCTGAAAATTTCAGCTATGGCAAAGTAGGAAAATTTGTAAACATCAGCTTCCAGCTATGGGCGTTGTGCAATTCGCCAACAGCAAAGCAGACCATTAAAACTGCTCCTTTGAGAAGACTGCACATGAATTGGTCAGGTCTCAAATGTATTCTCTTGATTTCCCTGGCATTACAATGAAATTCTGCCTTGTGTTATGCAAAAATCCATGTTTTACCAGCTATAAATACAGCGTATAACCTTAGAAAGACCATTAAGCAGCTGGAATACCACAGAAATAATGCTCTTTTTATTGCTAAAGCCTTTCATATGCATACACAAGGCCACACACTGAAAGCCAAAGCTCCCTGTGTCCAAAGATCATTCCAATTCTCCTTGTGCCCTGAAAGGGGTATGTGTGGTGGGGAGAGGACCTCCTAATAAATCACTTCAAGTGATCACATCACAACCACTATTATTATCTGAAGGTCCAATCAACATTGCTTTCCCACACCCTTAACTCCACCCTGAGGATATAGAATTCTTCTAAATTACATGAATCATACCACAGAAGAAAACGCACTGAAAGAAAATTAAATAGCATTAAGCCCACTTGAATTCACGTTCAACTTTTTCTGTATAAAAATTCATTAACGTACAACTATTTGTTTCTGAGTAACTTTAGTTTTCTCCAAAGAGCAGTCTTCATACCATTTTCTTTACCCTGTAACTAGAGGCTTGATGAGACAGAAAAAACAGCCAGACACACAATCCACCTGATGCTTTCTCCAAAGAACCATTAAAGGCTTTCTCCAGAGCCAAGCTGGCAACCTCTAGAGCAATCCGTGTCTGTTTTGCTGCATTTTGGATTATGCTTTTTGTGGAAACAAAGGGACAAGAAAAATGATGCGCAGCTTGTCAACTGCAGCCTTACAGCTGAATCCCTTTCTCAGATAGCTGGAGGAATTACTGATTCTGCAAAAAAAAAAAAAAAAAAAAAAAAAAAAAAAAAAAAAAAACACGCAAACTCCTGGTGTTTTACAGGCTCAGTACTTCACTAGGACTCTACAAGACACAAGAACACATAGCCAGAATTTTCATTTCCAGTGGAGTTCAAGAAACACCCACCTACCTCCCACCCTTCCTCTGAAAAAATTACAATCCCATTCACAAAAAAAAAGCATGGGAGAAAAAGCAAACTGTCCATTATCAGACAATATACAAAAGCAGTTCACACTTGGCAGGTGCTCATCTCCCTTAACTGCATTGTTTAGGAAGCAGAGAGTATGTTCAGTCAGTAATTTTGCTTTTACAAGTACTTTGTGACAAGGAGCTTCTTGGATCAGAAAGAAAAAAATTCAACTCATCCCCTAAACTAAAAACAAAACAAAACAAAACAAAACAAAAACACAAAAAAACCTTTGCAACAGCTGTGTTTCTATAGCCCTTCTTACCTAGCTAGATGAATTCTGCTTCATCTGTCACTAACAGAACCTTGCAGCTGCTGTTTACAGCCTAATTAAACTGGCAAAGCCTACAAGGCTACCTTTCTTGCCTCAGTCACAGGACAGCCGACCTCAGAAACAGAAACTTAAGGTAAAAATTAGTGTACTGTATTTTAGGCAAAAAGGAGAAAAACTGTTACCATCCAAGCAGTTAGAACTGAGACAGCTGTATAAGGCTTACGACTACCAGTGGCTAAGGACAAAAGAAGTAATTCAAGGTACTTTTAAAAGCAACAGCATGAAAGCTAGTAAAGCTGGAAGCAAGAGGAGAAAATTATTTAGAAAATGTGTTTTGTAATTACATCTCCCTTCCTGATCAATTCCAAAAACACAGCAGAGGGACCAATACACAGAAGAGTTTGAACTTAAAGTCATGCCATACCAGGCAGTAAAATAACATCGAATACTCCAATAGATTAAAAAAAAATCTGCACCATGTGCTTAGGTAACTAAGTAGGCACTCACCTGTGTGACCAGCTAGTTCACGGCTGACACGTACATTCCCTTCACGAGTTTTCAAGTTATAGATGGAACAGATGTTATCAAGACCACCACAAGCCACATAATTTCCAGAAGGAGCATATGCACAAGTCATGACCCAAGATGAACGCAGGGGAATAGCATGCACCTGAAACAGATACATTAAATCCTTCATCTGCAAAACAACTCATTCAGTACTTCACCATCAGGAGGTTTTCATCTCCCTCTCTCTCAAGCCACACATTTTTTGGTCAAAAGCACAAGAAGAAAATAAATAGCTTGTAAGACCGAGTAATGATGTAATTAAAACCCTGGATTTGCCTTTCCTGAATTCAGTTTAATCAGCAATTTTGGTAAAAACTAAGTGATTTCATTTCAGTGCTCTGATTACTATTGGTTTGTAATAGGTTCAGGAAAATATTGACTTCCAAGTACAGTCAGCAGAACTGCCAATTCCAGGCTTAGATGCTATGCTATGAATGAACAAGTGAGGAAATTGCTACTCTCGCTGCCATTTAAATCCTCCTTTGGAAATCCACTGCAAGCAATCAGACTTTGTATTTAAATAACTCCCAATGTTTCCTTGTCATTCTGTGCTCAACAAAACTTTGTAAGAAATATTGAAACTAAACATTTTCTATCTTGTTAATTTATTGCATTTATCCTTCAAATTTGTTCATATCATCTTTGAGAAAGGAATCATATCCTTATGTATATCGTGAGCTCCCATGCAATATTCACAATCTTCTCACACTTCTGAAGTAAATAGCAAAGACTAGTGTCTGTTCCTCCACTGCTCCAGTTAGCAGCAATACAGCAGTGAGCAGCAGTTAGAGAACAATACTCTGCTAACAACACAACCAGATCATTTTCAGAAGTTTTCTAACAAGGAACTACCTGGAATATTTACCTTGAGTCACTTATCTTATCATGCGGAAAAGATCTTTTTATGACAGCTGTGTTACTTCCACTTTGTGCTGCAATGGCCAAAAAATATCTGCAGGCTATCGTTCAAATGTTTTGCATCAACTACTTCCAGGTGCTACCCAGACAAATTTAATACTGTTCTAACACCAAGCTATTTGTTAGCTGTAATTCCAGGTGGTTTTTTGTTTGTTTGTTTAAAAACACAGCAAAAACAACAAAACCCACACAACTCAGTCACTACTTCACTGAACCAATCTTGCCAACAGTTATAGGGGGAGATGTTTCCAGCAGCTGAGGAGCTCCTTCTCTGATTCTAGTAAAAAAAATATCCGTCTGGTACCAAACTGATTTTATTCCGTCTAGATAAAACAGCTGCTCTCTGCCTCTTGGTGATGCCATGGATTAATTAACATTTATATCAAAGTGGGAGATACTAATACAGAAATAATGGTGCACAGTGATTATTTTAGCATCTTTCAGTTGTGTTACAGTCATTTAAAACACATTTACCTTGGGGTTAGGGTCAAAAGAAAATAAGAGCATAAAACCAAAAAATTGAATTTTTTATTTAACAAACTGTATTATTATTCTTTAGTAAAGCTATGGATTCAATAATTTCACAACTTGACAGATTCTAGTCATCCCAGCTTTAGGAGTTACTACTGCAAGTGTTTGTTTCTGCTTCCCCTCTGTAGCATGCCATTTGTTATGCACATTGGCAAAATTGCTTATAAGGCTCTGATATGAACCAAGTCAGGAAAATTTGTTTGAAAAAGTCAATTCCATGTTCCTGTGTCCGCAAAACTTACGTATCCCTGCCAACCTAAGCCAAAGGGGCAGCATGTAAACTGTTGCTAGCCCTTGTAACTGTAAACATAACCACTAAATACCAACCACTGTCATGTGAAAGTAAAAGTAATTCTCGTCTGCATCATATGACTGCAGCCAGGAAGTGACGCCTCACATATTTCAGGTCTTTCAATCCTTCACTGCAGACAACAAATTACCATGGCTATTCTTAACCCTCTATTTTGGTGCAACATGCTGATTATTTCTTGCTCTTTGTTGATCAGCGATTCTGTGGCATCAAAATAAAATCAAAGCATTTCCTTGGACTATTTTGTTGTTTTCTGTTTGTGGCGCACATTTTCATACAGAACACACTTAGGACACTGCTGTATTCTTTACAGGTTTAGAAAAGTCAAAATTACAAAAGTAATGCAGCCAAAATCATGACAGATGATACTTCCTTTCTCTTAACAATTGAATTATATAGCAACATACCAGTTAATCTTACCTTGTTTGTAGTATAGCTGTCCCAAATTATAAGTTTGCCATCCTGGGAGGCACTAACTAGAAGCCTATAGAGGAAACAGGAGGTAAACACTATCATTGCAGGAAGACAAAGAGAAACATTTTGATGGCATTTGTCTCCACTATCAAAACTAAGGTACTTGAAACCATTTAAGTATAGTGTGTCAATACTCAATTCTAGTTATTAGCACCAGGAAGATTACCTTGGATGCCATCAACATTAAGTGATGAATATTGTGGAAATATGTGATGGGACACCAACATGTCCGCACATTCAGATTTCAGAAAGACAGTAGCCACGTAACAAGCATCGCAGTCATGAAAACTGATGCAGAGAAGTCACATGGAATTGGTGCTTGTGTGTTCTAGGCACAGGCTTCAGATTCATTGAGTTTGGGAATCTATACTGTCAACTTGTTTTCCCTTTTCCTGTTTGTAGAACAGGAGTTAAAATTCTAAGCTGTTCAAAAACCTGGATCAATGTCAGCACTGAACTACAAAGGAAATAAAAATGAAATGCAGTGAAGATATCACTAGGGGAAGGGGTAGCTTTAGGAAGATTATTTTTTTTGAGTTTATTTTTAAATCAATGCCTCACTCCACACTCAGCAACTGTTTGACACATAAGGTACTAGTTAATTGTTCAGAACTCTTACATGCTTTTACTATGTTTAAAGATAGATGGGAATACTGGCATGAAACATCTGCTTAGCCTTTTCTAAGTAAATTCAGATACAATAGTCCAGTACAGTATTCAAATTTGTTCCATGCCTCTTCCTCTCTGACCATTTCCAGCTGAAAAGTGCACTGCAATCACTGAAGTGCTCCAGTGGCTTTGCTTTTTTTTTTTTTTTTTTGATCTAGGTTATATTTTACAGCTGTTATGATGCACTTTTGCCAGACAAGAGATTGAATCCCTGTCTTTTAAATAACCAATATAACAGAGTGCTAGAAGTAATGAATTCCACATTCCTGTGAGAAACAAGCTTCTTTCACAGGCAGAGGAAAACTAAGGCACAAAACTTATGAAGTTTAACTCATCGTGTAACAATTGTCCATTCCAATTTTTAATTACTAAGTAATTCAGAAGCTGAAAGTATTACAAATTATTTTCCATTTACATAATGCATATTTTACTTTGTTAAGCACTTGGCTATTTTGTTTCAGGGGTTTCCCTGTACACATACACAGAAGACTTTGTGCAATTCTTTCATACAGTACAGCTTGTTTAAACAAATTTGATGAAAAGTAACTTTAATGACATCAACCTTCCTTTGAAAGTCTATTCTGAGTAGAAGGAGGCTAGCCATAAAATTCCTTACTTGTAACTTAAAAATTTTTAAGGGGAAAAAGAATTTATCCAACCCTGCAAGGAAGAAGCAACAAGCTCTTAACTGAAGTTTGAAGATTTGCTGTCATCAGTGTGCCTTAAAATCCTTGTAAAGAAAAGAAAATGAAAGTAGCTGATACTGGCATCATTTAGCTTCTCTGTAGACTGAACATTAGCATTTAGCAAGAAGAATTTAAGGGAAAAAAATAAAATAATAAATAAAAAAAATGATGAGACCTGCTGTATCTCCACATTTCCTCAAAATTCACATGGTACCACAACTATATTTTTTGGGCAAGCAGACAAAACTGCTATTCTAGCAACAAATTTATTCGCATGAAAAAAAAACATGCAAGTCAGGAGGAAAAAAGTGATTATTAATAGTTTCTGAGTTCTCTTGGTTGCCTAAATTCTCTTGGAACTAGTGGTTCCTAGTGGTAGAACAGGTAAATAACAGTTCAGTGCACTCAACTTTCCAAAGCACAGTGAAGCCCAATGATCCAGTTCTGTATCACTAACACCCACCTGGAATCAGTCCCCCAATGCATTGCATAAATTTTAGCCAGGTGTCCCCGGAGTGTTCTTCTAGTGCGCATTTGAATTCTCCCCACTGGGTCAATATTGGCTGTGATCTGTAATAAGAATCGTGTCATACCCTGAATTTTCACTACACAGTTCCACATAATGCATCATAAATAATCACATTTACATGAGCATTGCCATGTAAATCAGGAAGTCCTACATTTTGAATACTGACTGTTTTTTAGTGCCTAGCAGTTACTTCATTTTATGTAATACTCGCTTATTTATCAAGCAAAAAGACCTGCTCTAGATGCAGCCTCACTATCACATTTATAGCAAATATCCAAATTTACTTGGTTTTGGTGGTATCTTCTTAGACCTCTAAGACTTCAGATCTGTGATGGAGGGGAGTTTGCCTTTTGGATATATTTTTTCTTTCTACAAGGGAGTGCAATTTGTTGGGCTTTAGACATGCCTCTACTTCCTCTGCTTTTGTTGAATGAGTAATAACTTGCTTCCAGATCCAGACAACCTTCCCTTCCAAATATTGGAATATTAAATTCAGAGTACTCCTGTTTTATTTTAACTTTTGGAAGATAAAAGTAAGCTCTGGAATAAGTGAATAGCAAAGTGAGGAAGTAATCAGTTTAGATGTCCTTTGGCTGTTAAGTTTAACATAAATAAGTTCTCCAACCTGGAGAAAAACATCAGTTGAAACAGCACACATTTCCAGTAATATATATTGAGTACACATCACAACAAATCCAAGAGTTTAGAAATTTGTTTTACGGATGAGGCCGCACCTCGAGTTTGAGGCCGCACCTCGAGTACTGCGTTCAGTTTTGGGCCCCTCGCAACAAGAAGGACATCGAGGTGCTTGAGCGAGTCCAGAGGAGGGCAATGAAGCTGGTGAGGGGCCTGGAGAACAAGTCCTACGAGGAGCGGCTGAGGGAGCTGGGACTGTTTAGCCTGGAGAAAAGGAGGCTCAGGGGTGACCTTATCGCTCTCTACAGGTACCTCAAGGGAGGCTGTAGCGAGGTGGCGGTTGGTTTGTTCTCTCACGTGCCTGGTGACAGGACGAGGGGGAATGGGCTAAAGTTGCGCCAGGGGAGTTTTAGGTTGGATGTTAGGAAGAACTTCTTTACCGAAAGGGTTGTTAGACATTGGAACGGGCTGCCCAGGGAAGTGGTGGAGTCCCCATCCCTGGAGGTCTTTAAAAGACGTTTAGATGTAGAGCTTAGGGATATGGTTTAGTGGGGACTGTTAGTGTTAGGTC
Source organism: Oxyura jamaicensis (assembly GCF_011077185.1). NCBI lineage: Eukaryota > Metazoa > Chordata > Aves > Anseriformes > Anatidae > Oxyura > Oxyura jamaicensis. Next base: position 2,456,270 of record NC_048913.1, on the reverse strand, counting down.
AGAGGTTGGACTTGATGATCTTGAGGTCTATTCCAACCTAGAAATTCTGTGTGATTCTGTGTGTGATAAAGTTTGCATACTTCTTACATCTCCGTGTTACAGAATTATTTCGCAAGAGCATTTGAGCAACGGTCTCTGCTACTCTTCAAAGGCCATCAGAACAGTTCAGGTCTCAAATGAACAGGTAAAAGCATTTCCCTTACACAACTCCTTGTGATGGACCTCCCCTATTATTAATGCTGAGGTTGGTGTTTTTTGTTTGTTGGACTTTTTTTTTTTTTGTATACTTGCACCCTGTGTGTTCAACCTGGAACACCGTACCTCACAAACGAAGGTATGTACATTCACATACTGTTGGTATTGCTCTTTTTTACTTGGTATTTTGGTGACATTTTAAATGAATGAACTGACATATCATTTCTGTACCAACACATTTGAATCAGACACATGGATTATTAGCGAACTCTCAAGTAAACAGACTGAAGTAGGTAGCAAGAATAAACTGATATGTGACATATGCAGAAAAACAAGCAAATACTAGCCACATCTGCCAATGACATAATAATCTGCAGCAGTCTAAATTCTCCCCAGGTTTCAAGATTTACTTCACTTATTTTTTTATACCTTATTTCCTTTTCTTAAAGGAGACAGATTTTCATTTAAAAACTCTTAAAAAAAATGCTTACCTGAGCCAAGGTGGCATCTGCACACGCTTTTCTAGCATCCTGCAACAGAGGAAAGAAATCAGAGGAAGTTCTGCACATTTATTTGTGCTCAACTTCTGTTTTGTAAAGTTAATCAAGTCCTCACAAAATAGGGTTCAGAGAGCATTTTGGCTTGTTATCCAGAGGGGACCCATCCTAACCCCAGCACGAATGTAACATGACAGACTGCTATCAAAACATGCTGAGCATTTGAAACTTCTTTGTCATGAAACCTATTACCCAACAAAAGATCCCAGACGTAATGAAATGCAGCATTTACCACATTCCATAAATAAATGATGAATACAGGAGATGCATCTATTTCTCAAACTAGTTAGATACACAAATTACCCTTTTGTTAGCAAACTCAGACAACAGCACCTTGCTTGAACAGAATCAGCTCAGAGCTCAGCTATTTTCATTATGTGAGATTTTTCAACTTCGACTCTAAATAACCATAACCATTTTGAGCAGATACTGAAGAGAAACAACACTTTTCCATTACTACCTAAAAGCAGCAAACAAGAGTTAACGATACTAAGTATACAACTGGATTTTTTTTCTTATGAATAGTAGAAAAGCTATTAAAGGGAAAAACAAAAAAATTGATCTTCTGCTCAGCAATATTGAATTTCCTTTTCCTAATGCGGATCTGATGCAATCCCATTTGCTTTCCAGCTGTCTGAATATCCCTTTACCAGAAAAACTGATAAATCAGGAAGAATCTGACAAAAACTCAACATGGACTGATATAGATGAGACAAGTATATGTAACTGTAAGGGAGAAAAATGGAGAAAACAACAAAACTACTATCTGAAACCATGAAAGTCTGAGAGAAAAGTTCCTGAACCATAAGAAGGAAGTAGAAAACACACATCTAAGAAAAAGAAAAAGAAAACATGCTAAATAACTTCATTTTTGCTGTAAGAACTACTGGGTAATATAATAGTTTTCCAGAGGAAATACTTCGGAGCTTTTTGTTCACTAGTAGTAGATTTTTTTCTGCCTAGGAACAAAAACTGCAGAGAATCATTCCAGGCTAGCAGTAGGGAAAATAAATTGAAGAGGCTTGTGCAGATATTCCTGTGAAGTGCACATGGTTTTGTAGTTATCAGCACCTGCCCGATCTCCGCTCGAGAAGCACATGCAAACATCCTCTCTCTGTGTGCGTGTGCAGACCCACATGCACATCTGTGTATATGCAAATCCTCGTACCAGGACTCAATTTAAGCTGTAACCAGCAATCTGCATAGTTGCTTGAAAGAAGCATTAAACAAAAACTAAAAGCAGCTAAGCAAACTGTCATACTAATATATTGGTTTATGCTCATTTCAGGATGAATGCTACTCCATAATAAGAGCACTCTTGCTTGTTTTCATGCAGTAATACACTATATTCTCTTTTTCTATACAGCTTTTACGTCTGAAGGGACTGAGATAATAAATACAGTTGTAGAAGGAAGCCAATACATAAATCCATTAGACTAGTCTCCAGTCTTTACAACAGTATGAACTGAAGTAATTTACTGTGTACCTCACTGAAGTTTGCATTCTCAGTGGAAATGGAGTTCAGAAATTATAGCCTTGGGTTTTAACATTATAATTTTTCTTGGAACATGGAGATTCATACTTGTAGAGGACAAGAAGCCATAGAAGTACCCGAGTACCACATTCTCCCCATAGAACATTACAGGGAAAGAAAAGATGCCTTGATTTCACTCTTGGGGAAAATTGTAACCAACAGAACAGAGCTGGTGTCTGGGTAAGATGGCTTAACACCTGTTCTAAATTAAGTTCAAATCAAAGCCTCATGAATTTTGGCAAGGATACACTTACATTTCAAATTGTGTTCACATGTAAACATACAAATACACTTTGAACAACTACATTGACATACACTAAAGCCAAAACTGACACAGGAGGGACCAAGCAAGTACCTTATGGTCTTGCCATGGACAAATAACTGTGAAGTTTTGGCAAAATCTGAACCAAGACATGTCAGCTAGCTTTCGATAATTCCTACCATCTAAGGAACAACCCCCCCCACCCCTTTTTTTTTAAAAAAAAAAAGTGAAGGGAAACAGCAGGAAGGGAGAAAGTGGAAGGGTGTGAAGAAACTTGTCAGAGAACTGGGAGTTCATGTATTCTTGGACTATGCCTGTTGCGTGCGAAGTTTCTCCCTACTTAACCCACTGCCACGAGAAGAACAAATACTCAGACTTGTAGGCATGGTGCTGCAGCACAGATTTCATTCTGTGGAGTTGCAGACTGGTAGTGTTTGGTACCAGTGACAAATCTGAGCTTTGTAGTCAGTTTAGACACTTCCTGTTGGCTGGCTAGCCAGAAGGCAATAAAAAAAATACTTCCCATATACTACAAGTTTTGAGAAAGGCTTGAGACAGAGAGGGAACAATGAAGGCATGTACTACAAACTTAACCAGAGGCAGGCAATAATTCTACTTAGTTTTGACAAATCCTAGATTAAAGACTAGGACTTCAGAACAAACACAACAGCAGAAAAAAAAAATATTTCTTTCTATTGTTGTACTGTATCTTCCCAGATCTATGCAACAGATCACTACCAGATATCACCAGCTATTCAGAGAACAGATGCTGAAGACTGATGGAAGGAAGATGCAAGAAGGGACAGGAAAGTGTACCAGGCACAACCTTAGCCAGAATCTGTTAATTAAAATCCTGTCATAGGCTATGTTCAAGATAAGCTCTGTGAAGTACAGGCTATGATGCACAAAAACAACCAATAGTTTTTTGTATCACTTTATACAGGATTTTTTTCCTATCAGTATGTAAGAGCATTGTTACCATCAACCTACTTCAAAGAACAAGTTCCTAAAGAATTTAACAGAAAGAAGTAATAGATACATACAAAGAAATCACGTTGAATAAGAAATAACTGATAGGCAGTTTCAGCTGTTCTATCTTTGACATCCCTCCTACATTAGCATGAGACCTCAAGCAAAATCTCTGTGAATCTCAGCATTGGTGAAGATTTAAAATTGGTCTGTACTAAAATCATTTAGCATCACTGAATTGATTTTGAAAAATGGATCAAACTTGGTTCTGCATACATCACGCTCCCCTCCACAATTGATTACAATACTGACAACATTCCAGTTCATGTTACATTTCATAATACATTTTTCAAATTAAATCTAAAACAAATGTCATTTGGACTACATGGTTCTCTTAAATAAATAGACTGTTTTCCCTCTACTTCTTTTATTCAGTAACAGAAAATGAGCAGACACCATCTATTCAGAAAGATGTACTACATTGCTATAATCTTCATCTAAATACTGCTATTTCACAAGACAGTCCACAGATACAGTTTATGTAAACCTTTAACCATGCTCAGGAAGTTTTCATCATCTTCATTCTTCAGCTTGTTTTCTCACAGGGTTACTGGAAGTTTAACAAGGCATGTTTTTGAATTACCATTTAACTATTTAGTACAAGGTCATTATCTGGAACCACCTTACTGCCCCAAATTTGTTCTTTTAGCTAGGCTCCTCATAAATGCACTTGAAAAGAGAATGTGAAATAAACATCCCAATGAAAGGGAAAAAACTGTTATGACCTGTCTCAGAAGATTTTCAGTAACTGTTCATTTTAATCTAGTACATTTTGTGGATTTGTGTAGCTATCATATTCTGAGCAATATCAAGAACCAAAAAGTAATCTAAAGTAGTTATATGTGCTTGCACTTTCTAAATATCCATGACTAACTTTAATGCTGTGAAAACATCAAACACATCAGCTTAATACATCATTTCTGTCCATCTCTGTCATCCTCAAGATACACCAATCATCATTCATCTGTACTGTGAAACAATACATACTCTGATTTGGTTTTTCAGTTGCTCAGCCTCCTGGCGTAACTGGTCAAGCTCACTCATTTTCCTGTGCTAAAGGTGTGCTTCGCTGCCACCTCTGAGACAACCGGAAATCTGAAAGACAGGTGACAGTAATGAGAATTAGTAGAAGTCATAACTTAAAATTATGAGAGCAGACAGTCCCTTCATTTATCTCAAACGGTGCTTTAAAAAGGCAGCGATTGGTTTATCAGCATTGAAATACAAGTGATTTTCCCTGAAAACTCTTCACAATTCGGTATTCACACAGAGCATGCTTAGTTTTTTTCTAGCTACAGTAAATAAAATACAATGTGGACTTACTCTTTTTCTTCCAGGCCTCTCTTTTTGCCACCTTTTCTTTCATTCACATTTTTATGTTTTAACTTTGTATAAACTCAGTTTTACCAGCAGGTAATACACAGGTTAAATGCAAAATTCAGGTATCTCTGTAGGACTTAATATAAGGAATCCACTTTCAAAGAATAAGAATTGAAGTATTTAGAGACTGACAAGCAATTGCAAAAGGCTGTAAAAAGGCCTATTGTGAACTCTGTCCAAAACATGGCAGTTATGAGAAATGCTGTTCTGACATCTGTATAAAAGGAGATGGTTCATTAATGTTGTCCAAGTTCTTACTTGTCAATTACTAAAACGTCACCCTTAGAGTTCCCAGACAGAATTCTAACATTAACGTATTGTCAGAAAATAATTAATATTTTTTTGAATGTTAGGGTGACAGAAGGAGTTTGAGCAACTACTGCCAACAGCCATCTCTCCTCACCAATACCTGATTTTTCTAGCATTGATGTGCCCCAGATTAAGCACTAACATATCGCTCTGTCACTGTACTCTGCAGCCAAAAACATAAAGGCTCAATAAAGCAATCATCACTGACCCTTCCCAAATATTCCGTATATAGTTCCTCAATTATTGGACCATTTTCCCATACAATAGGCATATAGGTATCTTCCAGTCTGCTCCAGAAAGATGCTGGCATTTTCAAACTGTCAAAATGTTGGCATTCTCAGTAGTATTCTATACTAAAACTCATCACTACCTAACTTTTTGGTTTAAAAAGCTCTGCTTGACATCAATATAAAAAGCTGAAGAAGCATGCACTTTACTGTGAAACAAGGTATTAGATCAATTTTCAAATACTACATAGAGCACCTGAAGTTTATAAAAACATGCTACCAGTAGTTATTTGAGAACATTTTATTAGTCAGAACTGACCCTTTACTATTAACTAATGCAAATGCTTCGCTAGCAGTTTTACATATTATTCCGTTAAGATTTAATCAGCTTATTTATCTTTGCAAGCATGAGTTTTTTTGTTTTGTTTTGTTGTTTTTTAAGCTCTTAGGCAGTCCTTCCCAAGAGGAAAGCTGAGGATAACTTCCAAATTTTTACCTAATCAGAGTAGGAGAGAACATACTGTGAAGGCAAGTTAAAGCAGCAGAGCAAACATCACTATCTAAGAAAGAAGTTTCAAGAGCTAAAGCTTTGGCATTCCCTAAATAGTGCTATCCCACACAACCAGATACAACTCCAAGCTCTCTTTGCTAGTATACCAAACTGAGGACCTTAAGGAATTTGTGTGTCTTATCTTGTCATATAATCGTTTACAAATTTACACTCTTGGCTGAAACCCCAAATATTTTAGAGAAGCAATTTCAGTTAGTTTCTGTCTCAAAGCCTCCATTCGTTCAACTTCAAAGCCCTTCACTTCATTGTGAAACTAGGTCTCCTTCTCTCTTCTGCTTCCAGGGTCATCTTTAAGCCCTGTTAAGATTGCTTGTTCAGCTTAGTCCAAAATCCAGTTAAGACAAAACCTGTCAAGAGTGTTTTATTATCCCCTAACCACCTTTCTTTCTTTTGAACGTTTGTCTGTTTCTCAAGATGTTTTGTTCCTTGTAAATTTAAGACAAAACACCCCACAGCTGGGCCTGCCTGCAGTTTTTAAGCACAGGCTCATCACAGTCTACAGCTCCTATGTAGTCTGGCCCTACTATGAACTAGCATGAACTACTTCTGTCAAAGGAATTAAACTGTTTTAAGAAGAAATTGCAGCTAATTCTCACGATCTTTCAGCTTTTTAATATCTTATTTCTGCCATTCCCTAAGTTAATAAACAGCCCAATTCCCACTAAACAAATATGAGCCTCTCCAGGCAGAGTACAAAGACTTTAAAGATGGCATCACCCCTATTACAGAGAAAGAAGTTACAATCCAAAACTTAGATGTTCTGCTCAAGGTCAGAACAACTCAATGACAGGATTAAGATAAAGATTTAGGACACAGAATTCCAGCTGCAGAGTTGCAGGTAATTACACTGAAGATTTACATGCAGCTTTACTTAAAAGTATAATAGGGTGAATAATCTAATGTCAGTCAAAGCAGGTATGTCCTCCTGTAACAGAAAGCTTAAAATAGTGCCAATTTATTTTTACCAGAACTGGTGCAATAAAATCCTCTCACATTTAAGTAAAAAAAAAATCTTAGTGTGGAATAGAAAGGTGTCTAACGAGATGAACACTAACCCTAGTAAAAAAAAAAAAAAAAAAAAAAAACACATTGAGAAAGTTCACTTGACAGAAACCGAACCTTGTAGTTTCATTGCAGGTCATTTGCATACACACAGGAGTTCAAACCATGTCACAGAAGCTTATTTCATGCTTGTGCCTCACTGCTTAATACTGCACGCACAGCTAGGCACTGCTGCAAGTGGCAAAGCCAGAGGAAGCAGCCCAGTCGTGTCGAGTGTTTTCTGACCAGTGGCAGCACCGAAGCAGCAACACCGATGCAGACATGTAAGAACCTGAAAGGAAGTCAGGCACAGCCTGCAGCTGATAGGATGGCACAATAACTTGGGCAGACACATGCCTTTCTTAACACAAATAAAACTTGCATTACATCTTGAAATGTCTAATACAGTAACTCCACAGAGCCTCCATTCCCAAGTCTTGCATCCAATTCAAGACAGCACTCTGCACCAGGACTCTGCCTCCGTTTTCTTTGCACTTTATGGAAGGACAGAACAGCTCTAAACCGTTCAAAACCCGTAAGAATTAAAACAAACAGAACCCAACCAATGAATGTCTTTAGCTAGACATATGTACATGGATCCTGACTTCCAGTCACTTCCTAGGACTCAACACTTCAGTATTTGCTGCATGACAACCTGTAGCTAAGTGCCTATAACCCTGGAAGTCTTCCCAACCTGTAATACCATGTATCCGTAGACAAGTATGCAAAGTGAAGTTAAATACACTTTTACAGCTGATGTTCTAAGTTGCATTTCAGCATTCCAAGCAGCTCCAAACTCTGAACTGCATTTCTGACACAGCATCAATAGGAATTGTTTAAACCAGATTTCCACATTCTCTTTGTAGTCTTTGTTGCTTGAACATCAACAGGAAGTTCTAATTCCTGCCAACTTGCCTGAACTCACTCACACTCAGGAAATGAAAATCCTAATGAAGCCAAGGGCATCAAAATATAGGAGTGTTCTGAAGCAGACCGTAAAATTTATGGGTCAACCAGCCAATCGACTTGGCCATTTCCCCATTTCTTTTACACTAAATCTTATGCAATTAAGTTTATGCCAAAAATACAAGACCTGTGGTTTTCATCCTCATCTGAATTTCTGTACTAGCTGTACAGTAAATCAGCAAAGATTACTAGTACCCAGCATTAAAAAAGAGAAATAAATGACAACCTTTAAAAGAGCAGGAACAGGTAAGGTCAGTTAACTGTATGGAAAATGTTTTCATCTATTGGCACTCTTGATACACTGGACACTTTTATACAGATTTATTCATATTACAGACCGAATAGCAGCAGAAAATTCAATATAGGATTTAGGCTAATCTGAAACAAGCACAATTTAGCATCATGGAATAATATACTTTTGTTCCTTGACATGTTCAAACAGCATTTAAGTACATTCTAAAATAAGGTTTCCAAGAGAAACTGTAAGTTTGATAAAGACGATGCTTCTATTTCTGGTGTTTTGAAGGAAGTTACTTCATTTCCAAGTCAAGGCAGCCTCGTGCCAGAAGTCACTACTCAAGTTCCACATTCCTTTTTTTCTAAATTATCACCACAGATGTGAAGAAATAGGTAACAGTCAAGCTCACGCTTACCTCACTTTCCTTTGAATATGTTACTGTGTTCTTGAAGGCAGGCTTCTCAAGAATAACACCTTCACTTTGCTGAACTCACTCAAGACCTTTCCACAGGCTGAAGTGCTTAAGTGTCTCTGCTCTAAGCCTAATAATTCCCCCTAATCTTGTTGACAAGTATACCTTGTAGATAATTCTCTTCTTGCTAGGGACAATAATATGCGTACTTGCAAGGCAGTTTACTACTCCTCACCACTGCAAATGACACAAGTCTAATCTCTTCTTACAAGTTACCCACAGAAGAGTCACTTTCCCCATTTCCCACCTAGGAAAACCAAGCATTGTCTACAGCTAACCTGTTACTCTCCATACACGATAAACTTTGCAACTCAGTTATATATCAAAAGGATTTATCACATCACTCATCTCAAATTTCCATTTTTGATTTTCTCTATGCTGCACAAGACAGGCTGTCAATTATATATTGAACAGTAGAAGACTCTGCACAGAATCTTTGAAATATAGAAAACTTTATGAAATCTACAGAACTTACAAATACTTCCTGCACAGATGCACTTAGGATACCAGTGTAACAACTCTCATTTAAAGATAAAGCTCACCCCTCAGAAAACTGTGACAGGACAACAATTAAAGGGCTAAGGAAGAACTCAAACACACTCATTTCATTGCTACAGCTTTAATATCCTTTCTAGAGCTCAAGTTGTTTATACAATAAAGCCCAGTTACTGGAACTGAGATATCATTAATACCACCACTTTAGTATGTAGGCTAATGCTTACCTCTACTGAATTACAACAGAACTCATCCAAATGCATATCCTTGAGTTAGGTAAGTAGGATTTTTCTCTAAAACTACCTGATAAGAGCAGTGAAGCAAACCTTACAAAAGAGTTAATTTTTATTTTGCTTTCCATCTTTTCTATAGGAATGGTGTGGGAACATTCAATCCTCTCCTAAATACCCTGTCCTGTGAATAACCTCCACAGATTAAGAAACCACTGATTTTTCAAATCACAGCTAAGTCAAACATTTAGAAAGGTCTACCCCTTGACAGCCAAACTTGGTTTGCTACAAGGTATTTTTACAGCACATGAGTACTACCTAACACGTAAAACCATAAAGGCATTGTTGAAGCAAAGTCTGGTAACACAAAGGAAATTTATATTGTTGAAGCATTACCCAAGTATAGTCATTTCATAAGGGTAGCTAAATCAACTTTCTCACAAATGAATATGCTGTCTGGTATCTGTTCCCTCAACACCTTTCCTGCTAATACACATCACTCCCGTATGTATTAAACAGCCAAAAAAATAACAAAACATGCATCACTTGTGAAAACAGACCCAAAACTTTACAGCTTTAACAATGACTTCACATTATGCCTACCCGACAGTCTCATAGCAGGTCATCTGATTAAAAGAAGCTGTGCTAATCTATCTGATACTATAAATCCTATTAGTAACATGCACAGCAGCTTGTACATTTTCACAATGACAAAGGAATTATACGCAATCCACTGTCAGTTCCAGTGTTTTGGCATCATATCGACTTTGAAAAGCTGTGTTTTTATTTTTTTGTTTTGTTATTTAAACAAAGTACATATTGATTCCTATTTGAGTCTTACTCCACATAAAACACAGTAAATAAGATCAGAATTGCCTGTAGGACAAATCTGTGGTGTTCACTCTACCATCTACATGTTCCAAATTGAAGACAAACATTCAGAGGTGCCTTCTGACCCAAGTACACATCTCCAGATATAACATAAGAAAGGGATGGGATCACAAGCTTCTGGGATAGAAGCTTCATTTGAAGGAAACAAGTATGTGCTGGATAGCTCAAAGATACTGGCTTAATACAAAGTACTGGTTAAAACAGAACAAAAGCTTACATAGAAAATAGGACAAGAAATACTGGCAATATCATAATGCCATTGTGTGAAGCAACAGTTTGTCTACACCTGGAACACTGAGTTCAGTTCCAGTTTCCACACCTCCAAAAAAGAACACAGAAGATGTCTAGGGTTGACCAACGTAAGTTATTAGGGAACACCTCAGGAAATGGGTTAGCTTGCTGCTTGCTTTCTGAAAAATAGCTAAGTATCTAGTAATGGAAAAATAAAAAAAATCTAACTGAAAAAAAGCCTTTCTATTCAACACACAACTAACCAGTAATGCTCACCACAGACTAAAGGGCTTCGCAAGATGGAGAAACATTTTTAGTTTATAGTCTGGAAGGTAATGAAAGTTCCACTTTTCCAGGAATATCAGTAGCAATTACAATTAAACAGAATACAAACTCTGAAACTTTTTGGTTCTGCTTTAATACAGAAAGACTGAAAAGAACGGTCTGACAAAGAACCACTTCTCTATCAAGAAATTTGGCCTTGTTTTGTCAAACATGGCTGATAAGTAATTTTTCATTCATGAGAGAATAACTGTTCTAATCATCTTATTTATTACAGTTCCCTGCCCCACTGAGATGAAACAGTTTCATCTGTGGTCTCCCTCTGCTTTGCCAGTTCCATTTCTGAAGGCAGGCAGGCACTAACATCTATTATTTAGCAAGTTTCCTGACCATTTTAAAATCCTTCCTGTTGACATAAGAGCACACATACTACAGTAGAAAATAGGTAGATTTGCACAGACTAAGAAATAGCTAAAAAACTGGTTAGCCACCTTTTAAAAATAGTACAAGTTTCTCAAGCACTAGAAAAAAAGGAACTACCTTATTCTTCTACTTACATTTTCTCTTACTACAGTAGAAAGCCAACTTCTGCTGTCAAACATGTAAATTCTGAAAAGAAAAACATCAGAATGAGTCCCATGATTAAGAAATAGCATAAATTTCCTAACAAACTTAGCAGAAATTCAAATACTATCAAGGCAGAGATATTTTTTGTTACTTAATGTGAACAGCTGGCTTATCTTCATGAAGAAGAGGTACACCGCTTCAGTAATAATATTAACATAACCAAAAGACTTGCTTAAGAAGTTTTTAACGTTCTTTTTTAAGAAAACTCTTGCAATCCTCAGATCACTAGATCTTCCCTTCCCTAGCAATACGGAATCCCCTACTGTTAAGGTGTTTAGGGTTATGACAGAACACTGTCTCACTCATACAGCACTGGGATTTTCTCTGCTCTACAAAGCAACCCCCAAAATCTACATTTTCAAAGAACTGAAATGATTTCTGCTCAATACTGTTGCTGAGGTATGCTTGCTTTCTAAGCACAGTTAAATATCAAGATACCTATTTTATCAAAAGAAGTTACATAAACCTCCTACTAATGCGCTCAAGTGAGAGCACAACACCCTTCCCTCTAGAAGGGCAACAACTTCTAACCACTGAAGAAATGAAAAAGTAAAAATTGACATTAAATAACTAACACACTCGCAGTCTGGAAGACGGTAACACTATAACATACAAATTGGCTTCACAGCAAATTGAAAAGGCTTCGAGAAATTTCAGACTTCTTCCTTTGGCAGCACAAAGTAATGATTATCATTCACCCCATGATTTGGACTATTCACAACTATGACATACATTGGAAAGAGATGGGATCTCTCCTATCACAGAGCAAGACAAGGGCCACGAGTCACATCAGTGGAAACCTGAGCGTACATCTTCAAGCCCACTGCATCAGGACAGCGAAAGACTATTTTAAGCATAAAGCAAGAATGTAAGGAAACCAAGTAATCTTAAATCACAAGGCCAGTCTACAACTTGATATACTTTAAACTGAAATGTTTACATACAATGAAAGTTTCTGATGTTACAGTTCACTATTAGCTGGAAAATTTACCACCTACTTCAGCGCACAGTATGGAGGTTAAGCTACTTAGGATATGGGTCATCCTCATCCAAGCCCATTTATAGATGAACAGTTTAGTACTGCGATTATGAAACTCCCAGCATAAGCAGTTTTGCTTGTTACTGCCAGAACACCACACTTTCAGACATAAAACAGTAACTCACGCTTGGAGGCCAAATTTCTTCCCCCTCTCTGCACCCCTAAGGAAACAAACACGTCTAACATGACTGTTTTAACATCTGAAAAAAAAAGAACCACTATTCATCTTCCAGAAGTTCACAGAATAATTTATCCACACTGCAAATATCATGAAATCTAGGGGAATTCTGAGAGAATTACCTGAAACATCAACAAGTAAAATTACACTGGAACACTAACAGCACACAGAATACACAAGAGCAAAGGCCAAAACACACACCATTATTGTCCTGTGCTGCACCCTCATTAATGCAGGAGAGGTGTTGCAGATTTCATATGCTTTCTGCAAAAAAGAAAAACAAAAACAAAACAAAAAAGCTACTTTAAGCAGCTTGCAAGAAGAGTAAGGAAGCATAAAGCAAACTTTTCCACAAAATTCAGTTTATTTTTTAAAAATCAGGTTAGATTTTCAGCTAGGTATGCTGAAAGCATCCTGTGATGCCTGCAGAATGCAAGCCTGGCACTGAGATATCTTCAATTCTACATTACAGATGGAGCTCATTTAAGAACAAAAGTAGGCAAACCACTTAAGAGAAAGATTTGAATTGCCACAGCTTTCCATTTTTAGATAAAATGTAGCCTGGTAAAAGCAACATGTAAATTACAGGCTACCTCATTCATCACACCACAGTACTGGCTCAGCAAAAAAATGAAAAGAAATTCTTGTACTTCATACACTGCCTTAATCAGCCCTTATAGCCCTGCTTAGCTGACAGCTTGAGGTTCTCAGCATCAGGAACCGGGGTTTCTAAAACAGTAGAGAACAAAGTACCGCAAAATACTTCAGGCATGGTTCAAGTGGTTACGCCATTACACCAAAGCACCTGGAGGTCAGCCAGCCCCACAGACGGCTGGGGGAACAACCAGGGTCCCCTTGCCCACAGCCTTCTGCACAGCAGGCTGAACTGAAAGGAAGAAATTGCAGCAACTCTCAGAGGACCAAAGCACTGTAACCTCTGGGTAAACTTCCCTACAGGTACTCACTAACTGCTGTCAGTCTCATGCCTTTTAATTTAAACATATTGTAGTAGTTACACTGAGGTGACAACTTCGCCTAAAACTCTTTCAACCCCAACACCCACCAGATTACTGGAGAGCCTCCGGCCAAAAGACACAAAGATGAAGAAGGGGCTGGAGCATTGCTCCAATGAGGAGGTGCTGAGAGCTGCTCAGCCTGAAGGCGGCTGACGAGGGGTTTTATCAATGTAGTTTAAATTAGATCTCCATCAACACTAGTAAAATCGAGTTTCCACAACCGTCATGCCACTTCAGTCTTAAATTATTGCATAAACCATCTTCCTACAAGACTGGTGCATAAGGTTGGGTTAGCCAAGGCACTCAGCCAGCAACGATTTCATTAGAGGAAAAACAAATAATAATAGAAGACTGCTAGCAACCATCAGTGTTACTAGTAAGGTAAAAAAAACTTCAAATGAAGTCACTTTGCTGATCTAATCCATCTCCCTTAGCAACACCCACCCATGGGAAGCGGACGCCCAGCAAGGAGGGCTGGACACAGGCAGACACTGACTGCTTTAGGATGCTTGGTTCCAGACACCCATCGCTTATCACCACACTAACGTATCAAGCTACATGGCAGAGATAACAGCAGTAACACTAGCAATTGGAGGCTACTTTCCTTTATTATAATTATTTCTTACATACTACATAGCTGATTACCATTACAGAACAGTATCTTAAAACCCAAGAGATTATGTGACCTTTCCCAGTCACTGCCAACAACATAAAATCCCAGTTATGCCACTGGGAAACAGAAACTAGAAGTCAGAAATGTAAAGCTATGTTTCAGTGCTATTCTGTACACACAAAACTACTTTCAGTTTGATGGATTGTTCCTAACTTCCATAATAAGCAGCTTTATCAGACAGCAAAAAGCTTGGAAGGATGTCAGTATCTGCATGGATATTGCTCCTGCAAGAGCCAGCTGTAACTTTACAAGTGACATTTCCTTATTTTTTCCTTACCTGTTTCCAGAAATCTGGAAACACTTTCCTGCTGTAGAGATTTGTGCGCTTTTCCTCCACTGCTGCCATTGCATTAGGAAAAAAAATTCTCAAAGCAGCATGAAACACTGGAAGGTCACTGGGTAAGGAACAGAGGTCAGTTCTAGGGCCTTACTGAAGATCTGGCTACGTTCCTTCATCCTGGAGCCTCGCTCGCACAGAACAGCACATGAAACAGGAAAACCCAGACAGAAGAGGTCTACACAAAACAGTTTGTGACCAGTCAATGTGGCCTTCCATCAGTCTGCCTTTAAATAAGCTGTGAGGGCAGCACTTTTAACACACAGTATGTAACAATAATAGTTGTTAAAAAAACATCATACATGGCTTCCAGTGCTCAGCAAAAGTAATTCAGCTTTTAGTTCAGAAAATTCCTGGTAGAAATCAGCTGGTAACTAACATGGAAACCTTGTAATGCCTTGCAAAGCCCACATTCATTACAACAGTTTCACATGCAAAGTCCCAAATTAAAATTGTCTCAGAAAATGTTACCTTTGTCTCCTCCAAATGTGTTACAAACTAACTGATAAGAAAGCTCACTTCTATGTGCAAAATCCTCAATGTGTCACAGGCTATTTCCATGCAGTACAGTGGCACAGCACATCTCCTGAATGACCACCCAACTCCTCCTCTATCTGCTTTGCATAATCCACTAGCTTTTGCTTGCATGCCCAGATTTTCTAAGACCCGAGGACTCATCATTCCCCATATTTAAGAAGTATTTGAGAATAAACCCTGAGGGTAGTTTGCCATTCTCTTAAAATGTAACGCTGATTGGCAGAGAACAGCGTAACACAGCCCGACAGTGCAGCGGCCCAGCTCCTGCCACCAACAGTGAGCAAACTCAAGCTGCCTTCATGGAAGGCAAGAGCCCTACTGCCAAAATACTCACATTTCCGGATGCTAATCCCATGACCTACATTTAAAAAAATCATACTGATGCAATATTTAAGCATAAAGATCTGGCCTGTAACAGGTCATTTCATTAATCCCTTCTAAATTCATCTGCAAGCTAGGTACGTTATTAAAAATCTCAACTCTAGGTACAGCACAGAATTTCCATAACCAAATAGAAGAACTGAATATTGCAAACACACTTTTCCAAAAAGGGATTTTATGAGATCTTTAAAGTAGTTCAATATTAATAGCTATTGTAGCTTTAGCAACCCAAGTTAAAAGGCTTTCTAAGTACATACTTTCTGCCTTGTTCTGGAAGAAATTCACATTTAAAAGTATTCTAACACTTGCTGTAAGTGGCTGGCTTAGGAAACTAAGTTGTTTTAAGAACAAAAATTACTGATGTTTAGTACCAGTTTTCAACAAACATTCTTAAATTGAGAATGTCAAAAGCCAAAACACTCCAGTTTTATTTTTTTCCCCAAAGTTATCTATATGCAATTACTCCCGAAGAGCAACAAATCTATCAATAAACTTCATCAACTACATCAAACTGGCCAGGGAATTTTTGGCTGTCCTCTTTCCTGACCTTACAATTAAAAAAGACAGTAGTCAAGAAAACTTAGATCTGTTTGCACATAAGTTTCTAGCTATATCAGAAAAAAATGTTTCTGAAAATTGTCATGTAATAAAATATCTCCTTATTCAAAACCAAGCACTTTTTTTTTTTTCGGCCATGTACTCTTCATCTCTCTTTCACACTGAAAAAGAAATCCAAGTCAGCACTGATGGAGAACACATTACTGTTAATTAACCAACACAGAAATGACTATGCATTTATTACTAGAGGCTTCTATCTGCAGAGCCTTACAGAAACCAAACAGGTGGTTCTAACTTCAATCATCATTTTTCATTGTTTCCTTTGACTCTCACCACCAACCTCCAAGTTTTTGGGGAGCATTTTCACTTCATTTGTAAACTGACCAGAGTGTCTACCCGAGCACAGCACAGCATGTGCAATACAGGTATCTCCGTCCTACACCAACAGTGGCACCACTGACACACAGATTTTCTTCCTAGTCAGAATTATTGCCACGAACAGGGCAACAGCTCTAAAGGGGAGTAATATCTAACCAAGTATTACTGGATCCAAACACCGTCTCCCTAACACACAACTAGCAGAAGTCTCTTCGAGATACCGATTTCCCAGCAGGTTTTCAATTCATTTTCTGTGACTTCAAATGTGTTCAATGAGTCCTCACAAAGACTGATGTATTTATCATGATCATTTCTTCAAATTCTCCCCCAGCAACTCCACAGCAGGTGCTGAGGAGAGCACAGCATGCAACTAGGTAATGTCAAACAGGCATATGAATGGCTAGATGCAAAAATGGGTACAAAGGTAGGCAATTACACCATCTCCTCGTACCAAAATCCTTAAGATTACAATAAAATCCATCAAGTGGATCAACTGACATTCACCAACAGTTACAGTGTAAGACAAGAGCATGGATTTTCCGAAGGCCCAAACAAGATTGCTCTCAGCTCTGCTGCCAACCCATCTCTATCGGGATAGGTTGGCACGATCTTCCAATTTATCTTCTCAACAGTACTAAAATGTGTGAAACAATACATGAATTACCATCAGTGACATCAGGAGGTACATTAGGATCTTCTCTATAGTACTTATTTTATTAGAGGAGGGAATGGGCCATGTGATCTCTTATTTACAATAAAGAAGAGACTAAAGAATGAACACTAGTGAAAATGAAATCAAATCAGTAAGACTCTACAAGAATGAGCACCAAAAATGAGAACTTCCTATTGGTGCATTCTTTATTTCCATGAACTTCAGCTTAACTATTTTAATCAACAGAAGCTGAATCATCCATTTTATCTTGCAAATTCTAGCTAGGAAAGAGTCAACTCAGTCAAAGGAGAATCAGCTGCTTCCTATTTTCACCCTTTAAAGAATGCAACCAACCAACTTTTAGGATGCTACATTTAGCAATATTACTTTTTACATCCTTAAAAGTCAAACAATTTAAAATTAGTAGAAAGACCCAATCTAATTAAGAAGTTATTATCCTTGAGCCAAGCAAGCCATTTACAGATAAATGGCAGTCTTTTATGGACAGTGAATTTTGCTTCTGAAGGCGCTCTCCCTTCCAAGCATGTAGTCACCAATTTCAGTCAAGATATTCACAAGATTACCTGTCTTATGGGACATTGAGGTCCTCAGAACACTAATGAAAAACAATTCACTTTCAGAAGCAGAAAGATAATTTAAATCCTATCAAGTCAAAATTGTGCTTTATTATACAGACCAAAGAGTATCCCCCCAAAATGGTTTTCATTGTTAGGATCCCATCCTGGAAAAGTACTTCAGTAACATGATTCTTCCTTCTGCTCTCATCAAGATCAACTCTGAGAAAATAAACAAGTCTTACCCTATTAAGATCTTAATGAGAAACACACAAAAAAAAGCAAAGGTACCCCCATCTTGTAGATAGTTATTAAATCTTAACCAGCCTATTTAATAACTACTAACAACTACCATAACTATTATCACATTCTCCTTCAACAAAAAAAAACAGTAGTTAGGACATTTGAACAAGCTGTCTGCTCTCTTTGTGCCTCTGCTACCCAGACTACATGGCCTCAGAGATCATAACCAAAAGAAAAATATTTCTTCTTTACAACTCTGTTAGTGACCTTACCAAGCTTCTAATTACTAATTAATAAATACATTTATTTCACTGAAATAAAAGTTTAGATGATTGAACTGCACGCTCATCTTGACTAACAAAGCATTATTAGAAAGAAGCTATGCTAATAACCACTTTCCAGCACCAGTCTGAAGATTAAAAAAAAGTATACTTAAAAGCAACAAAAAAATCTTGTATCTGCTATATGCATGAAGTAATACTGAAGTAGAGATTAAAATATAGCATGACTTCCATAATCTTTTTACCCAAAATAGATTGAGCAATACTTTGTTCTCCAGCCCTGCAATCAACATAATCCATCTTTAGTCAATGCGCAAGCAGTTCCATTAGTTTTGATAACAATGATTTATACCTCCTAGTAGCTCATTGATTTCTCCCAGCAATTGCTGTATTTTGATATGTACCGTTGATATAAAACCAGTTCAGGTACAGGAGAATGGCAACAAGAAAAACAAGGCTGATGGACTGAAAAGTAGGGTAACACGGGAGACTTTAAAGCCAGTAGGACCAAGAATGGGTTTTTAGGAACAGACAATGCAACAATGCTTAATGACAATATGGAATGTAAACTTCAAGTACAACCCAGGGACAGCACCGCCAGAGAAAGCACAAAGGTGCAACAGGAAATACATGCTTTCACCCTTGGACATTCCTTGTTCCACAGTACTGCATTAACCCTCTTAAAACTGGCATCAGGCTAGGTCGCAGTCGTATTCCTCTAGATAGAATGAATCTGAGTAGGCGATCAAAATAAAGAGGAAAACACAGTAATGAGGAAAAAAAAAAAGAGGTAAAGCAATGCTGGGGTTATGAGGTTATGAGCAAGGGTGGGAATTAACTAAGACAAAGAAAACCGGACATATCAGAAGACAAAAATATACGTGCCAGGTGAGGAAAGTAAAGCCTGTTTAACAAAGCCCTGTACCCTTCATGTTTTTGCACCTATTTCCTGATCCTCTGTGCACACACACTACATAATGGCTGTTTCATGCTTATTTACAGTCACTGAACACTACTGTTGTGCAAAACTGTTTTGTTGTTGTTGTTGTTTGTTTGTGAGAAGGAAGGTGAGGGAAAAGGTGTTTTTGAGCTTGTTTTTAAAAAAGAAAACACACCAACTGTAGTGGACAATGCACCAATCATCCCAGTCCTTTACAAATAGAAGCGCGGACTTTTGTAGCCTTACACGGAATATTAATGACTGACTTGTGAACAACATGGTTGCAGTCATATGTACTCAGCTCCAGTTTCCCCCTCTGTTTGCTTCTAAGTTCCGTCATCTTCTGTAAGAGCTGGGCTGCTCATTAACTAGAAGCTGAACTATCAGTTTTACAGCACGGTGCATGGCCGAGAACTATTTGCCATCCGGGTTTCCTTAACAGGCTGGATAGTGAAGCGAGGCAGCTGAACAGCAGATGTCTGTGCCACTGTCTGCGACAGAGGGCAGCAATAACTGGCTTCCCCAGAGCGAGCCCTTTGGATCTTAACTCACAACTGCAAAGACAAGGAAAAGCAACAACAACAAAACTATTACTGGATAAATTAGACTGAGAAATCGGAACCAAGCAAATGAAGTCTTGGATTCTCCACAGTATGTATCTGGAAAACAGGTAGTCACTGCTAACTGAGACAGCTTAACGCATCATGCTCAATTCCCAGAGCAGTAAACAAAAAGTATAATTTCCAAAGCCAAAGGTTTTTAAATGTTCCTGTTCTACATATTTTCACTTGAAGCATCACGCAGTCTTTTAACCGTATAGCATTGCATATTAAGTTCTACAGTAAGGCCTGCAACAAGGGCAATCAACTGCAGGTAGTTTTAAAAGCCACAACCAATTCTTCTAGGGTAAGAACCTGTACCTGTAGGAAACTACTTAACAGCTGCACAAACAGAAGCCAAAAGTATTAATGTAATAGATAAATATCAATAATGTATTTCTTAAGCAAAATACCTTAATAGTGAGTGAGTTTTGCTATCCTGCTTATACTCTCTGAAAACATGAGATGTGCCATTATTTTTTCCTCTCTCCTTTGGCAAGGAGCATGACTGTGCATGGCACAGGATGAAACTCATAAGTTTTAATAAACATCGCATGATCTTCGTACAGTATTGCTGGTACTATTTTAAATCCTTGCTCTGTATTCCTGTACAGTTCTTTCAAGCACTAAGCTTTCATGGGAGAAAAAGCTTCTCCCTTATCAGAGCTATCTACAAAGAAATCCTATTTTGATAACAAAACAGTTCATTTCTTGTCCTACTAAGTGAGGGGGCTCATGACAAAGCCATTGGTCAATGCCACCTTGCTTTTCTATACCATTCACATTTATGTACAGTAATTTTAAGTAGTGGAAGGCCAACCTGTGCTTTGTGTAAGAAGTTCATCAGTTAACTGTCAAACCTACACAGAATGGCAAAGAAATTCACTAAGACTGCAGGGCAACCTTGAAGTACACATTTTAGGAGAAACCAAGCACTTCAGCCATTTGATTTCAAATACGTAGAAGACATTTTTTCTTTACTTTAGACAATCACAACAGAAGTCAATGACTGTTACAGTTGAGGATTTTTTTTTTTTTTTTAATATCATTTCTAACTTATTTTTAAAACAGATTATGGCTCCAATGTGTACTACTTAAAATGATGTATTTATGCACCATTCGTCCACAAAATCAGACTACTTATTATTGGGTTTGGAGAAGCAAGAAGAGCAATTCTAACTACAAGTTTTCAGGCTCAACAGATCTACAAATCACCGGCCAGATAGGATCTGTCAACTTGTAGCAAAACCTAGGACTTCGTAACCCGAAGCACAATTAAATTACTTTAAGCACCAAGCAAACTGTTCTTGATCTTCGTACAGACAACACCTTTGCTAGACAGCAGCATATCTGCCTAAATCTTCGGCATTTTACCACTTCACAAAGAACATGCAACAGGGATATCAAACATATGCTCCAACAAAGAGAGTTCTTTAATTAGTACAGCACGATCTTATTTTGAGTACCAAAGGTTTCAGCAGACTATCACATCTACTTTGTTTTTCTAGACAAACAGAAAAAAATGCCACCACCCCCACCCCCCAAACACATTTGTTAGGCTAGCTGGAGAAAACAGTGCTGGGAACAAAACAGGAGAAATCCCAGAGGATAATCACCATGTTTCTTCTCAGCACCTTGACGCACACAAACTAATGGTACTCAACAGAGCATGTGTGTATTTACTGAAGACATAATGCTAAGTTTCATATTATGCAGCTGCAAGTCATGATGTTTTATGCACTGGAAGTTAAGTTTATGTATTTTTTATTTTTCAGATTAAAGCATTACTATGATTGCTATCTAAAATATACCACAAATCATTTGGCATTAACCGAGATGTATCAGCTCAGCAATTAAAATAAACTTAAGTGGAACAGAACTAATTATATCTATGGCAGAAACAGACTCACTGCACTAGTTTTCACCACAAAGATCTTACCAGAAAATATTGGTATTTCACTACTGAACATAACTAAGTATCGACTTTTAAGGTATCAGAATTAACAAAAAATGCACATTGATATCTTCTGTCCTTTTTCAGTCTTGGAGCTCCAACCTGCCTCCCATTCCTTGCTTGTTTCTGTAAAACACTGTTAAATGAAGTTGCCCAAAAGGGTGGACTAAATACAAAGTATTCTGATTTTAAAACAGAACGTAGTAGGGCAGTTCAATTCCTCTCATTTCTGATGAAAGCCACATCTCCCTCACCTGCTACAAAAGGACTTCAGTGCTTCAGGTAGTAGTTTGCAATGGCTGACATCTGGACAGATACAAGCAGACTACATCTCTCCAAAAACATTTGTAGGCTTAACAGCCTGCTCAGTAACCCTCAGCAAAGGAAGTCTAGTAAACCATACTGTGTTACCACGCATGTTCCATTAAGAATGAGAAAGTCCTTACGGTAAAGCACACACCGTTAATACTAGGTACTTGTATTTCAGTTTCCTCTAAAGTTAAACTGCAATTTTGAAGTGAACAATTATAAATTCTTCTGTCAGGATAGAACTGGAAACCTGTATCAACATGTCACAAAAATAAAACGAAACCCATTCAGCTTATCACATAACATCAGGGTCTTGCAAATAATTTTAGATAACCTCCACTTATTGACTGATTTCCTAAAACATCAGAGTGAACACAAACACGTGGTAATTAAGAGACTTCTAAGATGGTTCCTTATAGCTTGCCCAAGATACGCCAAAAAGAACAGAAAAGGATGATGAAAATAAAAATGCATAGTTAACAGTTCACCTGAAATCATTTAAGCAGAAATTCTTGTTCTTTCTGTACAAAGACAATAAATGGTACCAGCTGTTTAATTAAGCCTAATGCAACAAAAGAAAAAACAAGTCACAGAAGCAAGGCATTGCTTTCCTGTCAGCAATGTCAACGTTGTGGGCGTTTGCCTTTCTGAAAGTCATATAGAGAGCCTTGCAGAACATCTTATTTTGTTTTCTGCAGTCACTACAGTTTGGTTTTGGAGTAAGGATGAGCAAAATCATCACTGAGAGCTGAAATGGTAAAATATTCACAACTAGCCTGAAAGACTGTATGCTGGAGTTCCCAGACCTAAGCGTTTTTTTTCTTTTTTCCCTTTGCAAGGGTAAAAAAAAAAAAAAAGAAAAGAAAAAGCTGTAAATAGTGACAAAAATCTTCACATAGTTTTTAATATAGTTCTGCATTACATAAAGCTACAAAAATTATCTAATCTATCTAATTATGGATAATTAATATTTTCTTTTTTGCGAGAGCTGGCAGGCATTGCTGCAGTCTTCAAGAAGACAGCTAAATGATATTCTCATCACGATACACATAACTGGCAAGAAGTTTGAAGCAAACGTTCCTGTTTCTCAGACCACTGCAGGAACGTGCAAGAAAAAAAAAAAATCGCTATCTAGAATTCAATTAATCCTTGTAATCTATGAAGGATATTTCTTTTCTACACAGAGAACCTTTAGAAATTGCACTGATTTGGCAGGCTGAAATTCTAATTAATCAGAAACATATTTTTAATGAAGCAGTTTCACACTAACCACTTGCAGCAACAAACAGCATTTCTTATTATAACAGCAAATAGATTTTTATTAATTCTTTCCCTTTGCTTCCTCATTTTTTTTTGTATTCAAGTTCTAATTACTACCTATGAAAATAATTCGAAGATTCAGCCCGTCTTTACCACCATCAGTTACAGAACTACCCATCATCTCCTTTAAGCACCCTCAGATCACCTTTTCTAATTCTTCAGATTCATTTTCATTTATACATTAGGATTCCAAAACTGACAAGGCAGACAGATGAAGTTTTAGCTCTTGAACCTCACCAAATCAAAAATAATCCTAGTTGTTCCCTTCTTAACTCTGTGGCAACAGACAAAAACACTTAAGCTAAAAATATTTAGAGGAAAATATTTTTAGAACAAGTTTACCTGAATATTCAAGTCAGTAAGAAATCTCAGCAATTCCACACAGATTCTGTCTGCCCACAAGCCAAACAGACCCAGGCTCATGAGCAAGTTTACCATGCCAGCTGCCCTGCAAGAGTCACCTACATTAGGTCTATGCTGAGTTGGAGATATTGGGATTAATTTGGACCTCCATAAAAAAGGGCTATACTGACTTTAATAACCTTGCATTTACCTTAAGAGTGCAGACAGATAATTACCATGGATCAGCTGACAAGGCTAACCTATTCATTAATCCAAAACCAGGTCTTCCGATGACACCTGCAACATCTGAAGCACCGCTACTGTAAACCTGCTACAGTTACTTGCATTGGTTTTCAACAGGACTTTCATCTGGCAAGATCTAAATAACTGAAACATTTGCTTCCTAACTGCTTTCCCAAGCCCGCACTTACTCCTGTGCTCTGTGTCACTGATTCCCCCACCAATGAACTGTAATTTCAGAAACCAGGGCAATGTGGAACGTTCATTGGGGTATCCTTTTTTCCTGCAACTTGAAATTTTTTAAGACCTAAACAACTGAGCCAGTTGTTTAAAAAAAAACCTGGGCAGAATTTAGAGCTATTTCCAAGACTCCCATGATGTCCCCAAAATATATTTTGGCTTACACTTAGAAGTTGTCTTGTAGACATCCAATTACGCTTAGTGTTACTAGGGATGCTGTAAGACGTACGTAGCCACACGAGGTCTCAGCTGGTCCCAGACAGCAGGCACGGATGCTGTCGTGTCATTTCTCTCTACCTGGGTTCAGGAAGAGCTAGCCCTGGGCGCCCAGGAATACACAGGGAAGGGCAAACATTTCCCCCTCCACCTTGTATACTCAGGGTTCCAGCTGCAGTCTCACAGATAAGCAGAAATATTTTGTTATATTTCAAGAGACTGACTTATCATAACATGCTATACCACTAATAAATCTATTAACACAAACATTTAATACACATTAATAGTTTTACAAGATATTAATTGGAAAGAACACATTTTAAAAGGCCAGCTGTTAAAAGCACACCAATAAAATATCTATCTTTGTGTCATCCTCCCCCCCAAATTTGAATGTGTAATTTTATTCAAAGGCCAAATGATATCCTTGCTACTTAAAAGTCTTCTAGTGCTTAATAAAAACGCAATATTCTGCTAGAAAACCTATTTTGGAGCATCAACATTCTTGTACTAGGAAGCTTTCCACAGTAATTTACATTGATTATTCTGGCATCTAAAGCAAAGGTACTGTTAGTAGCCAGCTCAATGCTTTTAAAAACCTCTTAACATTCTGCTGAACTACCAGTTGGCTCAAGTACCTATGGATTCTGCATACATTTCTGTTTGGTGAAAAACAAATCCACACACACAAATCCCTAGCATACTAGACACCCTGTGAAGAAATAATAAATTGAGATTCTATGTTAAATAGAAACTTAGGGTCTTGGGGGTATTTTTGTTTTTTATCATGACCTTGGCTAATACAAGTTTCAACATTATCAGTGGGGAGAAAAAAAACATTTTGAATGTAGCATGTATTCTTTTCTTTTTGAGCCTGCACTTTGAGCATTCAAGAGACTCCCTTAAAAAATAGTTAATTTTATCTTCAATCAAATGTTTAACATTTCACCAACACAAGGTAGTTACTGTCAAGGTTATAGATAGTTTTTTCCAACATCAGCAGTAAAATACTGTAAAATAAATACCCCAAATACTGGCATGAACACAGGCATTAGAGACTCGAAAGAAGATTCACCTAAGCATATTTCAACCACATGAATGCGTGATTTCTCATTTCGACTTCCTAGCAGCAAACTAGCGCTAAGTGGAATTCTTGAAACAATACGGTATGCCATATGGCTAAAACTGGATATTAAAATTGAGAATATCAATTACCAATCCACTAATGCTGAGAGCCAAAATCCACGGACAGTAAGAATTTAATCCAATTCAGATACTAAACATGAGCCAGGCCTGACATACAGAAGACAAATCTACTGCCGCTTGCAAAGAAAGCGAGGAACTCCAATCTCCTATCATAGTGACTACAAAACTAAGTCAATTCAATGCTTTCTTAATATTCCTAACTACAGCAATAGGCCTACTAAGGATCTGCAAAAGCAATGCTACTTCCATATGAAGTGGTAGCTCATTTTGCACTGTGATTGAGAAATCACAACTCCTAAGAAGCAGCAGAATTGTTTCCCACATGACCAAACCAAAGGCTCCAAAGCACCAGGAAGTTATTACATACTGCAGCCAACGTCACCTGGTTTAATTTCAAGAAAAGGCACCCTAAAAAACACAACAGATATGTATTTCTACTGTAATTAAAGGATTCCAAAAGTAATTGCATTAATTGGAGAATTTTCTCATTCTAAGTAGATTAGTCTTAATTGCTCTGTTTTCAAGTTTTAATAGCTGTGGAGTATTCATTCTTGAATGATATTACGAACAATGCTACACAAAGTTCTACATACTTCCTAATGTTATTGATTACTTACACACGTGGAGAAATTCTCACTATGTCTGAACACAACATTTTCAGATTTCCATGAGGTAGGGAAATCCAAAAACTGTTCTTGCTAGGATTTATTGTGGAATTCCAATTGTACATGTTGTCAAAGATTTAAATGATCTAACAGCTACAAGGATTAAACAAGGATAAATGCAATTTCTCTTACTCACTACAGGATCCCACTTCATCCTACTCCTTTCTGATCCTATACTGAAAGGCCAAATATCTAGTACCAAAAATTTTCTTTAATTTACAGTTAGTTTCAAGTTTAATAGAACATTAAAAGTGCTAATAGATTGAACTAACCATTTATTGGACAAATATTCTTGTTTAATAATTTGATCTTGACAGGATCAAATCTGTATCCTTGACAGGATCTGTACAGGAACAAACTACATTTGGCTAATCTCTGCTTCCCCCCACCCCCCTCAATGATTTTTTTTTAAAAAAAAAACAACACAAGTTTCAACTGCAAATTGGGTCTTCTTCCTTCTTTACGAACTACAGCTAGGTTATTACAGTAAAGTAACCAACACCTGATTATACATAAAGCCATACATAAACACTACTAAAAAGCTTGATATTACCAAGAGTTTTGAGGTCATTTGAATACAGGAGACATAACAATTTCTTATTGTTACTACTGGGTACTATATTATTTTAAGCTTGAGTCCAGTATACCAAATACTGACCAAGCTATTTTATTTAGGCTACCAAAGAAGCTTGGCACTATAGTGAATTATCATAAAAGTTACCAAGGGAAAGTCCATTAAAAATATATATTAAAAATATATATAAATTGTTTCAGATTTTTCCATTGTTACTTTAAAATACAACACCTTGCAGAGGCAGAACCTTTTTAATATCTCCAAACCCTTCCTTGCTCTTCCCTGTAAGAAGAACAATTACCTGGAGCATGACAATAATTTCGGGTCAGAAGCAGCTTACAGAGCCGCCAGCCGTGGTGAGCACTGGGCAGTGGCCAGACGACTCCTCTGTGCCCCAGGAAGGCACCTGCCTACACAGGGCCTGCTACCTGACTAGCAGAGAGCCTGCAGCCATGCTCGGCCCTCGCAGAGCCTCCCAATACCTGTTTTCCAGGTTTAAAATGCCATTTTCCAGCAGCAGGCTTCAGAAAAATAAAGAGCATTTTGATGGTACTAAGCAGGCACTGCGAGGTATAAAAAAAATCGTGTCACCCCTTTATCCAGTGACAGCCGATGTGAACATTTCAATACAAGTAGTTACTCCTCCCACCAGTTCCTATCTGGAGAAGCTCACAAAAATGAAGAAAAACCCACCGATCTCTCTCAATAATCTCCCCAATGCTCCTCCTACCCCCACCCAAAAAAAAGAAGCAAGCAAACTGAACGAGAAAGTAAATCTAAATACAATTACGAAATAAGATCTAGTTTGGCAAAGCTGTGGTGAGGAGGAGTTGAAAAATGAGAGCTGCCTTGCTGCAAACGCCATCTTGTTGCAGCTATTGGGCCCAGGCACAGAGAGATCCATTCATTCACAGCAAAAAGAAAATCAAACACACACCCTGGCTAATCTGCAGCCACCAAAACAACTACACGATTATCAATCAGCCCTTCTCTTTCTCCCCTCCTAAAGCACACAAGGGGAAAAAAAAATCTAATACTTTACATGTAGAATAAATTTAGAGCTTAACATAATCTCCCCGTTTTCTTGCATGCATTTCACACACGCCGGCAGCATTTTGTCTCGATTTGCATCCTTGTGTTGAGCAGATCAGCTTAAAACATGGGATAACTCTCACGATTATTGGCAGATATTTTACAGTAGCAAAATGTTTGATTTTCTGATTTCCAGTCACCCCCTCCAACTTGAGCCAACAATTCTCAAAAGCTGTTTCAATAACCACTAAAACCTTGCATTCACAGTCCTTTCCTCCTATTTTCTGCTGTGGGGACAATACATAATAACGTGGCACTCGGCATCCTAGAAAGGATGCCTAATTTCAAATGAGTCCCACCTATGACTTTGTTAGGGAATAATGAAGTATCACATTTGTTAAAATTGCACCTCAGCTTCAGGAATGATAAATTGACATCTTAGAATAATGTCCATATCCTTCTGATTTTCTTCTGGAATAGATTTTTATTTTTTTTTTAATAAAATGTATCTTTTATATGCAAGATTTTCCATCTTTTCATATCATACAAAGGTGCAGGAATTAAAAATCCTACCCCTTAGGTATCAGATCCATGGGTGAAATATATATATATATATATATACATTTAAATTAATACTAAAGCCTTTCTGATAGTCAACCAGGAACCAAAAAAATATTTTAAACATTTCCAAGGAGGAAACTCCTTTTTCCTATTGTACACCCTCCATTACCGCTGCTATGGGTGCACAAAAATATGCAGCACCGTAATAGATGGGGGAATGATAAATGTGAAGCAAAATGCATCCTCATCTGTGATCTTAAGGAGAAGAAAACACCCCCGGGCTCCCTGCCGGGCAGGGGGTGCTGGAGGCAGCCTTACCCTGTCGGTCTCGCCCCTCTCTCCTCTCAGTCAGCTTTCCACCATTACAGCAGCCCCACCATAGCTTTCTCTCGAGTGTTTTCTCCAAGCATTCCTTCTGCCGGCTTGATTTCTCTGGAAACTCACCTTTCGTATTTTAACAAAACAGTCCCCTGCCCCCCCCCCCCCCCCTTAACGCAGACCACCGCGGCGTAATTACAATTAAAAATGGATCCCCGCAAAACCCAGCGTCCCCTCCCTTTTCGCCTTAAAGCCTCCAAGAGAGAAAGGGTCCCACCCCCACCTTTTTCTCTCCTCCTCCTCCAGCCACAACCACACTTCTTTTTTAGGGGAGGCAGGAGCAGGGGCGAGGTGGGGAAGGGGAGCTCGGCGCCCCCGCCATGCTGAGGCGGCCCCGCCATGAGCCGCCCTTCCCGCCCGCTGAGGCGAGGAGGGGGATGATTTTTTTTTATTTTTTTTTAGGGGGGGCGGGGGGCGAGGGCGAAAAATGGGGGCACCAGGGCAGGCTGAGAGAAGCTGAGGAAGGGGAGGAAGGAGGGAAAAGAGAAGTGCGGCAGCGATGGGGAAGAACGGGGGAGGGGAGCGGGGTGGAAGGGCGCAGCCACGCAGAGGAAGAAGGAACCGGGGATGGAGGGGGAGAGCTGAGGGAAGGGGGGGGGGGGGGGGGGCGGCGGGAAGAGGGCCTCAGGGTGGGGCTGCGGCGGGGACGAAGGGCTCGGGGAGCCCTGTGTGGGGGCGTAGGGGGCTGAAGAAAGCCAGGCAAGGCTTTATTGGGCTCCGACCCGCCCCAACCCGACCCCCGGCCGGTTACCTGCTCATTAACGGGGCCGCTTCGGCCGCCTGCGGCTCCTGCCCGCGTCCCCGCCGGCCTGGGGAGGGGAAGGGAGGAGTAGGAGGATGGTGAGGAGGAAGGCAGCCGTCCCCGCTGGGTCTGGCCGATCCCGCCGAGGCAGCGAGCAGCTCGGGCCGTAGAGTCGGAAGCGGAGAGCAGCGGGAGGGGGGGGGGGGGGCAAAGGGGTGTCGCTGGCTCTCGGCTCCTCCTCGCACGCTCGGTCCCCGCTTAGCTCCCCGCAGCCATCGGGAAGCAAGCAGCCTGGGCGCGGTTAACCTCCCCCCCAGCCGCCCCGCCCGTGCTGCCCGGCCGGGAAACCCCGGCTCGGCTCGGCTCCTCCTCACAGCCAGCCCCCGGCACGGCGCCGCCCCGCTACCCAACCCCAGCCCGGCGGCGCCCAAGGCCTCCTTCGTTCCCCTTAGGCAGCGCCCTGCTCCCTTAGCCCCTCAGCTAACGTGCGGAGGCTGAAAAAAAGGGGTTTTGCTGCTGAGAAGGGCGCTGGAGGAGCCGCTTTCCTCCGCCCCGTCCTCGGGCGCTGCCTCCTCACAGCGCGGACAAAGGGCGCGGGCCGCCCGGGTTTCGCTTCCCGCCCTCACGGGGCGCCCAGGCCCGACGCCAGGTCGGCGGTGGAAAGCCCGGCGTAAACAGCAAAAAAACAGCCCCGAAAGTGGCGCTAAGCGGTTAAAAAGAGCGGGGAGGGAGAGCAGGGGTTGGAGGGAAAGCAGATAAACCTTTTTTCACTGAAGCGTGAGGATATTAAACATGAGAATTGTTGGCCTTTACAAATAATGGCGGAGGTGGGGGGTTGAGGCCTTAAAAAGCTGCTAGCAAGTACTAAATCCCCTTTGTATCGCCATATTTCTGTCAGGCACTTAAAAATTACAGCAACTCTGTAGGCTTCCACCTTCATAATTACATTTTGTGGTATCACTTTCAAGGGAACTTGCAGGGCCAAAGTTTACAGGGGCTTATTTTCAAATTCTACTTATGGGATCAGCATCCATCTCTCCTCTGGAAGGCATTGTAGGAAAGAGCAAGTCAAAAAATAACAGAATGTGGGGAAAAAAGTCGATTTATGTTTTACAGACTGGACCTCAAGTAACCCAGGCAGGACAGATGTTACCAATACGGGATTATTTCACTCCAGCGCTCATATGCTAAAACTTCATTACTTATTGATGGAAAGTAAGTACATGTATTGCATCATTTTTTTCTCCTATCAACATGTATAAATCTGTTTTTCCCCTATTTGTTCACACGAGAAGAAAAAAATAGCTAGAATAAAAAGTTAAAAAAGGAATAAAAAAAAATTGAAGAGAAAAGCCTATCTGGAAATATTATGTTCTAATAAAATGGAATTTAATGAAAAAAGACTAGAGACCAATTTTTTTTTCTCTGCAAACTTCTAGCCTAGCAGATTTAAAAAAAAAACAAACTGCATCATGCTTTCTGAGAAAGGTAGGTGTGGTTACCTGTAATTAGTAAGAGAAAGCATAGGTTTGTCAATTAAACTGTAGGAAAGTGGGTTAGCAATTATTCAGGTTGTCTGTTAAAAACAACTGCTATAACCTGGTGTGGTTAAGTCTTTGTTTTATAATAATCTAATGTTTGTTTCTAAATAACCTATGTGCTGTGCTAAGGCTTTAGTTCTTTGCCCTGAGATTTCCAAGTAGCAAAATAGGAAACTTACTGAAATTAGAATAAAACATTAATTAACTGTGGTCACAAATTGCATCTATTTTGTTTAGCAGCCATTGGGAAATAATTTCTTTTCCATCCCTTCCAAGAAATAGGCATGTGTGTTCATCATAGACATGAATTGCCCCCTTAAAATCTTGTATACAGGTTGGAGATGTATGTAAATATTCTTAAGAATGGAGGTAGAGATTTGTCTTGCATTCCTATCAGCAAAATACAGAATAAATAGAACTGCTTAAGAAACAACGCAACAAGTTTATTACATACGTGCAAAGTATTTTAGAGATCTAAAAAGCAGTTTTATACACTGCTGCAATATTTAAGTCAAATAGTCAAATGTCTAGAAGTGCATTTTTCTGTGTGTCCATGAGTTGTTTGTTGTTGTTGTTGTTTTTTGTTAGATAGGGGCTTTTATGCATAGCAGACATTAACATGCACTTTTGGAGATACACCAAGAAATTTTAGGTAACAGGGAATGACCTGGAAGAAGCCTGTATAACAAACAAAAATAGATTCCTGAAGTTCATAACAAATAGTAAATAATATTTTATTTCTCTAAGAGCTCTGGCATTGAGATTTTGTTATTGGACTGGAAGATTCACTGTATTCATTGTCTATATCATAATAAAATTATAGTACCTAAACTTTTTTTTTTTTTTAAAGCAAAATATACATAATGATCTTATCCTGTCCAGGAATCTTTAATTTATTTTTCATTCTGATTTTTTAGGCATTCTCTGATTTATAAGAGGTAAAGGTAATGTCCTGTCTTGAGGTCTGCACTGCACCAACTCTTAATCTGTGGAGGTTGGTTAAGGAAATAGGACAGTACAAATAGAGTTATATCTGCTGAGTGACAACTAATTCTTTTACCACACCTATTCTTTTGTAAAAACACAACTGTGCAGTAGTTCCTGTTTCTGATCCGGTGTTTTAATTACATCTCATCTCCAGTGAAAAAAATTGATTGATATATAGCTATACTACTAGTATGAAGAGAGATTATGAAGACTGGAAATTTGTTGTTGACAGGATGGATGGTTGTTTGAGGTGGTGTGGGTTCTTTTTTGGTTTGGTTATGTTGGGGTTTTCTTTGTAGATCTGGACAAATCAGTTGTGCTGAATTTTAAAAACTTCCTGAAGAATCGCACATTACTGTGCACAACACAATGCACAGAATGTTTCATTCTGGTGTCTTCATGTAGTCCCATCCTGGAAGCTACTATATGTACGTTATCCTTATGTACATCCAAAACCCATCCTAAATTGTATATGGTGCAAGTGTGCAACAGTCACCAGAAGTAAGTGGACTTAATCCATGTATGAGTTTATCTGTTTCTGTGTCACATTACCGTTTCAGATTAAAAAAAAAAAAGTTGGTAACTAAAATTTCAGCTGGAATTACCTGAAGACCTAATATACATATATTTATTTTTGTTAATTATGCATATTTTTTTAAAACGAGTACAGTTTGAGGTAGCTAGTATATCCCAAGCAAATTAAAACACCTAAAATAGATGGGAATTGTAACTCACGTTAATTTCACAAAACAGTGCGAATTCTCATGCCAGGGGCTTCCGTACATGCTAGGACTAGGTCAGCTGAAGTGAAGAGAGATTTTTTTTTCCTCAAGAAGCTTGATTTAGATCTGAAGAAAACCTCCTGTAAGCAGGTTGCTCCGTAATTATTCTCAGTTGCAAAATTTCTTGCACCTTTTTCTCAATCATCTTATATTAACCCCTTTATAGAGCATGCCAAATTAGATAAATCTTTAGACAGATTCACTCGTTTATGTGTTTCTTCAACTGTTTCAAACATGAAGACAAAACTAGCCCAAATCTATAGTATTTGGTATGCTATTAGAACACCTGTTTTTGCAGGCTGCTCTGTCACTCAGAACCTGCATGTTACAGCACATTGATGAAGCTGTGAAATATCATTGTTTCAAGTTGTTCATTGAAAACAAAAGAGGTGGTTGTTAAAATGGCCATCTCCATAAGTACTGTATATATACCATGAAACTTTTCCAAACGGGGAACAATTATGCCACACAATTTTATATTTTTTTAATGATTCCTGATTTATAAGACATATGCTTAAAGAGAGCCAGTGACTGCATACCTAAAAAGTTGCTTTTTGGTTCCAGCCTCCAGCATCTGCTTACCGTCTTGCACACGTTTGTCTGCCGTCACTGATAAAAACAAAGGTTACTAAGAGTCTTTAAAATACCTGTGAAGTAGACTTAAGAATCTTGACGACCAAAAAAATGCCACTTTTCTTCCCTGATCTATGATGGTTTTGTGATGAGAAAATAAGGATGGAGTACTCCCAGCGAGTGAAAATCCTAGAATGTTTTTTACATTCTGGTCTTCTCACATCTGTATTGTAGTCATCAGACCTGCAAAATTCTGTTTTACATTTGCAGGACACTACATCATGCAACTTGAGGGCTCAGATGGCCACGGATATCCTACTCAGACATCTCTGCTGCAGAGGTAATAACCTTCATTGAATGTGTGGATGAGACAGATTGTGTTAATGAACTGCTTCAGGCATCCCAACTATACCTTTTGTCAAATGCATGGCTGTATCTTTACCACTAAGGCAATTAGAAATACAGAGCTGGAAGGTGCAGTTCAGTTTTTGAGTCTAGCAGCTCATACGACAAGTAACCATGCCCTGGGATGTCCTTTGAAAGCTGTGGAAACTGTTTAGGAACAGTTAAATTTCTCATTCGGTGATGCCGTAATGTATAGAGCAGTGTTTTTGGAGGAATCCATACTGGATCTTGATCATTGTAACAGTTAAAAAGACAACTGTTGCTTGTCTTAGACTGCAGGAGTAGGAAATCTTGTTCAAAAGCAGAAAGATAGAAGAACAGATATTACATAGTCCTGAGAGAAGGCGTTCTTGTTAAACAAGAAGAGCAAGGATGTAACTTGGTCCCCAAAGTATTAATGAGTACAAGTTTTATTTGCAAGTGAAATTGCCTTGTATACTGCTTAGAAATGTATTACATTCATGTTTTATTGAATGTTTTGTCAGTATTTTTGTAATTCCTTGGAATCCAATTCATTTTTGCATACAAATAGCATTGTTATTGCATTTTTGTAATCAAAATTTACATATTCTTGTCTGAGTAAATATACTGCATGATTCTTATGGTAACTTCAGATGTTCCTGGACTTTGAAAAAATAATCGTCACCAAACAGGTGTAAATTACACTCTCCAAAGGGCAAAACCCAGCACTTACCAAAATCGTGTATCACCCAAGATGGTATAAAAATACTTGAGAAATAGAAAATAATTATTTTGCCCGTTTCTCCATTTGTGACATCCCAGGTAAGTGTTTCTAATGAATTTACCCAAAATAATAACTGAGGAAAGTACCTCATATTCCAGTATCAACACACCAACGCTTTTTTCCATTGCATTGTATTTTGTCTGCCTTTGTATTCCTTGATTTCTAGTAGACAGAATTGCATACGTTCTACAAAAAACTGCAGAGATTCATAGAATATTCGCTTATTTTGATTTGTTTCAAGTTCTCACGTGTTTGGTCCCATCTTTCCACCAAAGTTAAATGACAGAGTGTTTCAGCTCAGCTATGCGTCATTCCCAAGTCTATTCTGAGGATCAGGAATTCTGATTTATTTATTTCTTAAACTGATTTCTAACTTTTCAACCTGCTGTTCTTTGCCAGTTCTTTAACAATTAAGTTAAAATCATGCTGCTACTTTCCTGGACCCAAGTAGCAGAATATCAACATCATTCATTAAAGGAAATAAATAAAAGCTTACTGAATAGAAATACCCAGTGAGGCCAGGCAGAGGAAAAAGTAGGAGTAACTGAGTCTCCTTAGCTACATTCTGCAGTCTCACAGTTTCTTTCAGCTTGCCTATTACAATGGAACTAAAAAGTTATTTTAAAATGAATTCTGAGAACAAAACATGAAATTAAGAGAACATTTTTAGTCAGAATATAAATGACACAATTTTAAAGTAGCATAAACTAGCTTTGCAAGTCGTCATGTAATTTAGCACAAAAAGGCAGGAAAGTCCATATACCTGAGTTTCTTAACTAGTACAGTCTTGGAAGATGATACTGAACTTACTATGGTGTGGATTATTGTGGTTCTTCTGTGAAATGGATTCAAGAATACTTAATTCAGAATTGTTGAGAGACTTCGCAAATTGCTCTAAAATCCTTTGGAAAAAAAAATAATGTGTGAGCCAAACAGAGCAGTCCTGAAGGCCCACACTGTCCTATAGATTTCATTCTACTGCATCAGCGTGCATGTGTGTTATTGTGAACGTCATAAGCATATCAATTATGTGATAGTAAATACCATTCTTAACAGAAGTAGAATAAGCTACACAGTGACAGTACACACTGACAAGCATATGTCCAAAAAGGAATTGTGTGTATTTTTGTTTTGTCATAAATTCTGGTTGAGGCAGTTTTATTTCTAGAGGAAAACTGTATTCAGTTCCTGTTGCCCTGTGACCCAATTAAGATCCACGCTATGCATCTCTGACTTCAACAGTCATAAAAAATCATTGCCTAGTTCCTGAATGGGATTATTATATTTAGCAGATCTTGAAGCATTTCCTAAAGCCAGAATATATCACTTCTCTTGTCTTAGATGTAGGAAACTGATGGATATCCATGTGAAATTATTTAGCCACTACCACCTAGCAGTTTATGGAAAGAAGTGAGAAGAAACATCAGTGCTCCTTGAACCTGGATCTATGGTACTGACTACAAGGAATACTAATTTTATACTCTGATACAATTGTACAGAGTGATCCAAATATATAATTTAGCAATCTATATTTATACTTGTTCTACAAACTAACAGAGCTTGTCTGCTGGGAGTAAGCTCTGTTCTGAATTTTCCTATATGCTCATCTTACAACCTTGAGGCATATATGGGTGTCTCAAGGTTGGTCCAAGCCTGTTTGCACACTTACCAACTACTTTTTCTTCCCTTTTTTTTTCTTCTATTTGTGCAAACCCATTTGGAGCAAGCCAGAAGAATATTTTTTTTTTATTTTATTTTTATTTTTTCCACAACCAGAATTGTATCAGAAATCTTTTCCATGTCCTGGTAATTGTAAGATCTCGTTCTGTTTTTCTTTCATATTCAAGTGTGTATTGCTAGTTTACTTGTTTGTTTTTTTCCCTATATCTTTACGCTCATCAAGCCATAAATCAACTTCTTAAAAATCCTTGGGTGCTGGAGCACGACAAAGAGGCTGCAAACCTGCCTTGCCTGGGCAAATGGATGTTTTGCAACATGATGAAATCCCTTAGTGGCATGAAACAGATATTGCACTGGTTTGAATCACAGCAAACATTGCCAGGAACAGGGGAGAATATAGAATTTAAAATATATAGAATATAAAATAGCATCTTCTTCAAAACCCTCTTACCATACAGCCAGCATAGGTTGTTTGGAGCTGAGCTGGATCTGAAGCAGTAAGTGTACAGATATTAACGAGCAAGCAAATGGATGTATTTCTTGTATGGACACCTATCCTGCAGCTATAATAGTAACAAAGGGCATTGTTATCATAGTCTTAGAGATAGGATTCTACAGAGCGTGTCTGTACATCTATGGATATATATATTTGTAAATACACATGCATACACACCAAGTGTACAGTCTTCTTTTAAGTAACTGATCTTTTCAGTAGCATGAATGCAGATGAAGCAGTTTGAGTAAAAGCCTAAAGCCTATTATTTTCCCATTTAAAGGGACTTTCCTCAAGGGTGTAATTGTCTCATTGGGCAACTAACAGGAAAACAACTGGTACCCTGGAGAAGCTGAGAATTTAGAATCCACGTTGAGACTTCAGCCTAGCTACTAAACTTTCCATGATGTCAGATGCATCAGACCTGCGGTGAAGTTTGTCTGCAGGAAATACCTTCAAGTACAAAAAAGAATCTGCTTATCTAGCTACATGTCAGATTCCCGTAGAAGATTCTTCGATCCTTGACATAGCAGTTCAGAAAGTGGGCACGGTGAAGTAGCTTCCGAACACTGAATTACTGAACAGGGTGATGCTCTTTCAGAGAGTTATACTTATTTCATTGCTGCAGTTGCAGTAAAGCTTCAGTGCTGCTGCAGATTCCAGAAAACAAAAACTGCATTCATAAGGCAAAAATATTTGGAGTAAGGGACTCGTATCACTCTCTTTGGAGAATCTATGTTTAGCCAAACAAAGCCTATTTGTGGCAAAGGAAAAGGATGAGGCCTGCTTAGAAAATTCAGTAGTCATTCATTTAATTGCAAGAGATAATAAAATGAGCAGATTCAATAATGGTTACTTCCTGTATTGCAAAAGTAAGCATTTATTTCGGAAAGTATACTGGAACTGAGCAAAATCGTCTGAAAAATGCTAGACTTCCACCATCCATGTCAAGCAAAATTGGCAACTGAATTCAGCCCAATCACTCTGTTAATGCAGTGGGAGAGAACTCAGTGAAGAACAAAAAAAGTACACCTATCTTACTGTTTCAGAAGAAAAAATCTCAGTGAATGCTACAGAAGATGCATAGAGGATATTTATAGACTGTATGACAATTTCTCCTAAAAATGCTAAAAAGAA
The DNA here is from genome assembly GCF_011077185.1 of Oxyura jamaicensis. Lineage (NCBI taxonomy): Eukaryota > Metazoa > Chordata > Aves > Anseriformes > Anatidae > Oxyura > Oxyura jamaicensis. The sequence continues at coordinate 2,418,227 of NC_048913.1, read as the reverse complement.
TTGCTAAAAAGTTAGCATGCAGGACTCTTATCTACCTTGCTGTTCAGTTGCTGATAAGAAAAAAGACTTGAAACAAATCTACTTTCTCAGCTCTCTAAAAATTCACATCTTTTGAACATGAGAGCAAGTCCTCTAATTTATTAAAAAGTAAAAAGAACTTTCTTGTGACCTCTGAGACTCGGGTACAGTAAACATCCCACATCTCAAACCAGTTGACAAAGATCCTAATTTTGCAAGACCCTTTCTTGTGAGCACCTGTTCAAAAAAGATGCACTTATAAAATTCACGTTTCCAAGCAACGAAACAAAACAAAGTAAAACATCTCTGTCAGGGGAACTGACAGAGGCAGTGTCCTCATTAGTAAAGTCTGATTTTCTGAGGCCAAGCAGTACGATTCCAAGAGTTCAGGGGAGATTTTAAGTTACTTGAACACATGACATGTAGGAGTTTTACCCTTGTCTTAACAGAGCCATAATGTCACTGTGCATACCTGAATGCTGAAGCTGGTTATAAAAAACAAACCAAAAGCAGACAACCTCTTGGCATGTAGTGCCACAGCAAATGGTGCAATGGGGAGAAAGGTGAGCACGCTTTCCAGCCTTACTACCCGTGAGGTGGGCAACTTCACAATAGCAACTTCTACAACAGCAGGACAATATTGTTGGTACTTCCCCTACAGAGCAGAAAAGCAATGGTTTATGGCAGTGGGCTTGAAATTCCAGAGTTGGAGACTGATCTTTTCAGTTTTATTCTTGGCTTAGCTATGGAGTCTGACTTTAAATGAATTATTTACTTCCTTTGTTTTATGTGCACCAGTGAGGAATGGACATAATATTGTGCAATGGTATTGCAGACTTAAAACAGTAACACCTTCAATGTATTTTGAGATTTTGGAGGTTGGAAGAGATGAAGAAATTGTAACTGTTGTTGCTGCTGTTATTGAATTCTGTCTGTCAGCTGTAGAAATAGGATTTGAAATCCATTGTAAGGGATATGGGACAAGTTACAACCTTTTTCTGGTGGGATTCATGTGTGAAAATATGTGCTTGAGCCAGCAGGAAGTCTCTCTTTGGGAAGAATTAACGTGTGAGTAAATAAACAGCAGGCAAAACTAGTTTCTTATACAAAGACAATTACACATCATGGAATAAATTAAGCCCCTCTACATGTATATTTTTGCTTAAGCAAAACTATTGAAAACAATTTTGATGGAAAATATTTTGAAAACCTTAGAATGCAGATTTGGACTAATGTTTTAAAGGGTTAAGACAAGCATTCAAAAATTAGATAGTCAAAGTAACATAAACCACAGGCTTTCCCCACTGATAACAGGTCTCCAGGAACATGCACAAAACTAGGAAGAGAACTCACAAACAAGCAGTGTGATTAGTTACTTCTCCATAAGCCTGTAGCTTTCAATTAGCTGAACAAACTAGTTTTGGATAAAGTCTATTCTTAGGTGATTATTATGTGCTGAATTTTGATGCTTGATTGAAGACATTTTTTACTTGCGAACTGTAACAGCTGGAAACCAGGTTTTATATTATACTGTGAACAACATGCTAACAATTTTTTTACGTAAAAAAGCTCAGCAACAGAGCTATAATATTTCCTGTGTGTGTTTAGGCTGAGTTATGCTGTTACATTACTGATGTGTATTATGCTAATCCAATAAAACATAAAGACTATTGTATCTTTTGTATCTTCTACCACACTGGTACCAGTAGGGATTTGCATTGGTAATATAACAGCAGCAGAACAATCTAGAGAATTGTTAAAGTTTCCTATTTTGAGGTTATGGATCCAAGCCTACAAGTCAGTAAAATTCCCCACTAACTTCAGTGACTCCTGAAAAGTTTAGAACTAGGGAAAAAAAAAGCACCATGAGAGACAGACACAGCAATATGCTATTCATCACGTAATTAAAAACACAAATAACATATATGGTGAAAATTTCAAATAAGTGAATTTACTGCAGTATTTTGAACAGCTTAGATTACTGGATAGCGTTTTTAAGAATCGTTTGCTTTCCTTTGAATTTAGTATTTTAAAATAAATGATCAAGTAGTACTGGAAATAAACTAGTGCAGTCCACACAGACAGAGCAGAACACTGCCCTTGGATCATTTTTCCATGTTCATACCTTCTACTTAATTTTTTGGACATACGGATTACGGACTACCACGATAATATACCTGAAGATAATTTAAAGAATATGTCAAAGGAGAAAATGAAAAAGACACCCTGAAAACCAATTGCTATCCATAACATCTTATAATATTAGAAGCTTAAGAAGTGAATGTACTTGTCACAATTTAAAAATGTGAGTTTGCTTTTTTTTGCATTTCGTTTGGTTTTATCATCAGATTAGTCAATTGCAGTTTTTGCATCTGCCATAGTTCTTTACTGTGTGTGTGTTTGTGTTAAATCCTCATAATCCTCCTTTGTAATACAAATAACCAGGAATATTTTCAGCATTTTTAATAAAATATTCTTCCACTGTCAAAATTAATGTTGGAGTTTCAGCTAAAAGCATTATGTGGTTTATTAATACGCACTAGTCAGCAAGTCTACATCTAGATAGAGTATCATCCTCGGGCATTTGTTATTGATTGTACTGCTATTTATTATTTATTAATCTGCTGCTGTGAGCATCTGAACATGGCCAAGGCTCAGTGAGTCCTTTTTCTCATACATATGCATGAGCAAGTGGGTGATGTGGTGGGGGTTTTAAACACTTGCCACTTCCCAAAGCAAACGATTGCATTTGGCGCTGAGGTGACTCCCAGTTTCATGCTTTCATGCTTTGTCTGGCGTCTTGTGGTAGGCTGCACGTTAGTAACATAAGGCTGTCAGATTTGATCCAAGGGCAGTGTTCTGCTCTGTCTGTGTGGACTGCACTAGTTTATTTCCAATACCACACTTGATTAACCTGGGCTGCAGCTAGATCAGCCCCGTGTACTTCTGCCCACACGTAGGGTGATAGAATCGAGGGGAGGTCTCAGGAACGGATAGATTCAATTGGAGCAGGGGGTGGTGGTAAGAGAGCTGTAGCTCTTCCTGTCCTCCTCCTCCTCCTATTGTAACTAGTGGGAAGAGTCTGCATCCTGCAACACATGACGAGCAATTAGCTGCTCAGGCCTCTCTCCCCCTGCTCGTGTTGCTGCTGTACTGCTGTCTCTTCTGGCTGTGCTAGCAAAAGGTACTGAAGCAGGTGCTGCTGCTGTTCCTCTCCCCAGCATAGCATGTTCTGTTCTGAGGTAGGTCGGTGATAGAATAAACTATGCCTGGTCGAGCTTAGTCATAACCGCTCTGCAAATGCCGCACGCTGGTTTTGTTATACCCAGAAAGCATTCTTGTAGGGAACACGTTCACCATGTAGTGAAGCACTAGTAGCACAGCCACACGTCCTAGAGATAGCTCTACAGGCAGGTTTCAGAACTGAAAGCATCAAAAGCTGCCCTGGTGTATTGCCACACCTGGATTTAGCCCTGCCGTACAGTGCTTCACTGCCATGGCTGTGCCACCTCTGCAGTCCTGGCGAGGACCTTGGCACGTACACAAATGCCATGAATTAATGCCAGTTTGTACAGCCCTAGCTCAGAGGTTTTAATGGTGTATCACACTTTCTGCATTGTTGTTCTCCTAGCACACCTAGGGTGCTGCCAGAGCTTAGTTACAACATTTTGTTGTTGTTTTTATTTTTGTTGATGTACTTTTTTCATATCTATTTCAATCTGAGGCTCAAACTAGACTAGCCATCAGCCCAGAGTCTAGCAAGTTGTTTTTAAAGGCCACCAAAGCCTAGATAAAAATGGAGTAATTGAGATTAGCCTATTAAAAATTAGCTTTAGCTTAGGTGGTGACTTGGCCCAAGCCTGGTTTTCCATAGTTCTTACTCTGCAGTTGTGGCACATTTATATTATGGCGAAGTACCCACTGCCATCAGTAAGAGTTTTGCCTGGTTTGTTATAGAAGTAGGGCTGAATGGCAAAAATAGTCACCTTTGACACACACTTTGGTGACTCTTGCATTAGGGACTAGGTTCAGCTTTGTAGAGAGTTAGTAAATGCAACTCAACTGTTAAGAATATTTTTGGGCTTAAGTCTTGTCCTTAAGAACCACTTGGTCTGTTGTGCTGCCTGTCTTGTATGCTGCAGCTGAAGGTACTGGGTGTAAAAGCTAACTGTTCTATAGTCAGCTGAGTTTTCACACAGCACAGGCAAGGCTTAAATATATTCCCTGCTGTTCTGCATATAAGGAGGTGGAGGGAGGAAATCTGGAGAGGAAGCTGAACTTCCTGTGCCAGAGTTTTTATACTGGAGCCTTCCCTGAATTCAAAACAATGCAGCAACAGCTTAAAATATGAATCACTAGAACTGCAGACATGCAGGATTTGATTGTCTGCCAGGAAGACCCCACAACTGTGATTAGGGATTCATGTGTTTTTTTGTAAATCCATAACAGAAACAATCTGACTCATTTTTGGACCTAGCAGTTGCCTCCTTCTTCCCCCACCCCATCTCCAGACTGAGTAGAAACTCCCTCTTTGTAGTTTCATTTCTCTGAATGTTGTTTCAGATTTATGAAGTAGCTAATTTGGGCATCTGGATTAATCACAGGCACGTGGATAAATGACTGCACAAGCTGAGATACAACAAAAATGGGCACCAAATGGCCATCTTACAGGACCAGGTCTAAGCAGACAATCAAGGGAGGTAAAAAGTAAAACAGACTGTGGAAAATAGAATTCTCAGCTAACTAACACTTGCTGTTTTATATTTTATAACTATAAATGAAGATATCACCAAACTAATCCTGTAAGTTACCAAGTTACCCTGATTTGGTTTCCTGTTACTTAGTTATAATAGTGTTACCTAGCATCTCACACACTGATTAAAGCTTAGAGAGTTTGGATTATGAATTTCAGACCTACAATAATGAGATATGTTTGGAAACAAAGAGGTAGGAATCAATACAAAACTTACATTTTTTGTAGTTATTATAGCATAGCACTAAGCAATTGTTTTACAGTATTGCTAGCTGCAATTCCCTTAAGAAAACATTTTTTTTTTCCAAATAGCTGATCATTTTGATCAAAACCTATTGGAACAAGAGCATGTGCTGATGAAATAACAGTTTTGTTGTTGAAGACAATGAGAGAAACTGGAGAAAAGGAAAATCTCTTTCTTTTCTGGGCTGCAAGAGCATTATTCCTCATGTTCTTTTTTTAATCCAGGCATTTCCTGTACTTCTAAAACATCATCTCCCACAGGAGGGGGTACTTGCATAGCATCTTCTACCCAAAAGCACCATGCAAAGCAGTAGGTAGATTGCATTTATTTTTTGTGCTTTCAAGCAGCTCACCATTTCTGATTAAACAGGTCCTGTAGAAGCATCTGCTCTGCTCTGATTTAGTCTTGCCAGTTTTCTCACCACTGGGACTCAAATCAGCAGCACACTGAGCTGACCGCTGTAATCACAAGCCTGTGCTGAACTCTCACCGTATGAGATGATGCAATGCCGGTCTAAGTAGTGCAATAAAAAAACATTGCATAGGTAGCATCAAAGCATAAAGCCTGCCGGCACAGTATGAGGAGGTAAACAGGATGATTAGGTATCCAACTCACATGATATTTCCCATGGTTTGCTTTATGCAGCTGTTGATTCTAGGCCTACATTCGGTAGAAATAAATTTAATGTCACAGTTAAATTCAGGTGAAATTCCTAAATGATAGGATCTAGGCAAGTTGGAAAGATGATGTCATTAGATTTTTATAATTAAGGGATTGAAGCACGTGACATATGATGAGAAGACAAGTAAGCTGGGTTTCTTTAGCCTCAAGGCTCAGGTGAGATCGTGCCAATGATGGTATACAACACCTGATGGGAAAGCATAAAGAAGAAAGAGGAGGAGTTTTCTCAGTAGGCACCCACTGACAGGGCAAGAAGCAGCAGCAGCAAAACGAAATGAGAAAAAAATTCCACTCAAATGGTCAAAAAAGCTACTTTTACTGTAAGGGTGGTCAGGCACTAGAGCAGGTTGCTCAGAAAGATGGAATCTGACTTTGGAGGATTCAAAAGGAGATTAGGTCCAGAGCAAGCCCTTCTAGGTGACCCTGCTGTGTGCAGGAGGGTTTGGCTGGGTGACATCCAGGTCTCTTCCAACCTCAATTCCTCGGAGCTTCTGTAACTTCTCTATTTAGCCAAGGGAAGTAGGGGAAAAGCCATTGAAAATGGTGTTTTTAGATGCCCAGAATATTAGTGGTGGAGCAGGAATCTGTCACATTCCAGGATGTTTCTAGATTGAAAGATAGCCTTTCCTATTAGCACAGAATGTTTCTTGAATATCATAGTGAAAGTAACGGAGTATATACTTTACTCTCCCTGTGGCCCAAGTCACTCGAACTTGAGCATTTTGCAGCAGGTATGGAGGACATCTTATCTAGTAGGCTTTTTGATCTCACTGTATGCTATTTTAAAGTAAGGCGTGGAAAGCATGTTTATTTTTTCCCTCCAAATAAAGTTAATTAAATTTCATAAGAAAATTAAATGTTACTTTCCAGCACCTAATCTGAAAAAGCGACGTTCACACGGGGTCTCTGAGGCTCACCGGTGCCATCTCGTGGAAAAAGGCAGTTTAGGCGTAGTAACAGACGTGGAGGGCCAGCTCTCCAGATACACGTGGTGTATTTATTTTTATGGCCTTCTGGTTAGCTAGCTGGTCACAATGGTATTGCCACCTCATGCTTTAAAAAGAGATGAGGTGACCTCATGTGCAGTGCAGAACAGCTTCCTTTTACCTTCTTCACAGGACGTGGGTGTCTCTCTGACAACTGCCTTTTGACAAGATAGGCATCCATTTGGGAGGCATTGCCCAGGGGTAAGTGACAGCGTTTCTTGCCCCTCTGAGCTGTGCAAAGCTTCTTGCCTAGTCCGATCTGATGCAGTGTGGGGCTGAAAGCAGACTCCAGAGGCCTCTGAATTAGACTGAAGATTTTGTATAGACTAAAGAGCAAAGACTAAGTTTCAACAAGATAGAAATGAGCAAAATTATAAAAATAAGTGAGCGTACAAACTGTCAAAGGAGTAGCATTCTTTAGTGTTAAAACATCTAAGGTAGCATCTGGCAGGACATTTGACCCTCCTACTTGATCTGAGCTACTTGGGAAAGCAAGGTAGAGGAGAGTCAGGTAAGAACAAAGCACTACAGTGCAGATTCAGGCATTTGTACATTTGGAAAAAAGTTATGTCCTTTCTGCAAGGCACCCAAAGGGAGCTTTTAATATCACGTAGTCTGTTTCCCCTGTCAGTAATTTAAGTAAGATTGCTCTAAGTTTCTCCTTTATTTAAAACTGGCTTTAAAGGCTTCTTCCCTTGGGATTGGCATCTACCTGACATGTCCATAGCAACTTGCTTAGTACTGACAGATTCTAGAAAGAGAATGGGTAATGAAGGGAAGATGATCAGGAGAATATTTTCATAAGCAGCTTTTCCAGTAGTTAAAGCTGTGCTGGGCATTGCACTTTCCCATTGTGTGAATCTCAAAGGCTGGGCTTTGCTTACACTGCACAGACTGTTTCTTTTCCTGTTGTTTGAATTTGCAGTTAGGTATTTCCCAGCTGCTTTGAAAAGGTAGGGAAGGAACTGGAGAAGATGCTGCAGAACTCTTTACATCTTGGACCAGCCATTTATTCCTTCCAGTATTCCAGCAATTACTAACTTTACAATTTCTATGCTTAACAGGGGGCTAAAAGAGCAAACTGCAAAACTGAAGAGACTGGAATATATGTGTACAGAGTGAAACCTTTCTGTTGAACCAAAATGTCTAACTTTGTTGTCGTTAAGGTAACTGAGTGTTTTCACATAGCACGCTGTAGCTGCTGCATCTGCGCTGTACTAATGTTCCACGGACATAAAACATTCTGGTAGCAGTTCTCAGAAAGCGTACGTGCCAGATCTTTATAGCTGGCCATGTTTGCTGCAGGTTACTTAGCAATTCTAATACCAGAAGACCCTCTTCTGAAGCGGTACAGACAAAACAAAAATCTCAGCACTGAAATGAGGTATATGCAGCCTTTGAAGTACAAAACCCATGACAGATCATAATACTTGGTTTGCCTAGATCAGGGCCCCTTTTTCATTTATGTCTATAAATCTTGTAGTAAAAGCAGTAATAATAAACCATAATTAATGGTGGAAACGGACAGGTTTATGCAGAAATTACAGAAAGAGTTGGAAAGAAAACCTTCCACTTTTCTAACTTTCTAAATCTAACTTTCAAAACCAAAACTTAAATGAGAAACTTGAGCCAGAAGTCAGGCCCAGCCAACCAAAAATCATAAACATCAATGTGACTAACATGTGCCCTGAAAACTAACCAACAGTTTGAATTCAAGACTCACAGATAGTGTAGAAGCCAGATCTTACTCTGGTAAATCAGTTTTTAATTTCTGTTTTGTAAGAAATGAGAGAATTGTTATTTGCCAGCAAATATTTAGTAATTCTTCAGTTATTTGGTGCAAATGTTTATTCACTTTGAGTTACCAGTTGATGGGCCAGATAATAATGGGCTTCAGTAATGCAGTAGTGGTTTATTTCTGCTGAAGGCCTGTTTTAGTATTAGGATTCTAGCAAAGTAAAAATTACTTTTTACCAAAGTACTTTCTGGATTACATGCATACACAGAGGTCATCTACTCCTAGTACACAGCCATTTGAGCTGGAAGCCAGCAAACCCGTTCTGTAATACATACTCTGACAAAGGTGGTGTCATAGGTTCAGTGTGTGGCAGTCAAAACCAAGGTTGAATCCATTTCACCAGGGCACACCTCATCTTCAGTGAAGAATGACAAATGATTTTTTAATGTAAAACTAACATGAGTTAGGTTTTAAAAGCAATTACAAAAAATCTCCCATAGATTAAACCATTTAAGTGCAATCTCCTCCCTCAGAATGAAGGGCTGACACTCCGCCCTCCCCCCCCAACCCCCCCTTTTAATTAATATAACACCCAGGACCAAGTCATAGATACTATTGGAAGATGTAACAAAGATCCCTGCTCCTGCAGGAATTCCTGACCGTTTGTGTATTTCAAACTTGCTGCTTAATGCAGCATCCAGCCCTCAGGACAGTAAGATCTATTTTATTAATTGGTAGTACAGCACATACTGCACGGTGAATAAATGGTATTTGGGGGCAGTGAGGCAGACAAAGGCAAATGCAAGGCAGGAAAAGAAATGGCTTTTCTCCAACTCTTACTATATTCAGACCCTATTGATGCTTCACTCTTGATGTTGCAGGTTTACCACCTAATACTCTCCAAAGATTATAATGTATTGATCATAAAAAGTCATTATAGATGTACCACTTTACTTACATTGTTAACGAGCTTGGCTATAAAGGGATTTGCAACCTGAATTTCATGACAGAGCCAAGGTATAATTTGCTCTGGGCTATAAAGCCCATGAATTATTGAGGCAATTTACTTCCAAGCCTGCATTTTCCTTCTGAGCACAAGCGCTCATGGTGAGCGCATTTGTGTGAGAGAGGAGAGACAGGACTGCAAGCTGCTGACAGTGATAGGAACACTGACTTGCTCCACCAGGACATCTCCCCATCGTAAGTTCTTGCACACAGCCAGCAAATAATTGTTTTGGCAGTTATTTTCTGCTATTTTGGACAAATGAGAGAGGAATTTCATGTTCAACAGTGCCAAACAAGCACCAAATTCAATTCACAACAAAAAATGCACTTTAGGTTTTTACAGAGAGGAGCTTTTGCCTTAGAGATGTCACAAAGCTTGTGTGGATATAATCAGACTTCAGCAGATCTAGCAGTGGTGAAAATGCTGGACTGACAAATCAGAATTCTTAGATCCTCCCTCCAGCTGAGTTTATAGCCTGCTGTGTGACCAGTCTCCTGCTCAATGTTCCATTTGAGCCTGGTTTCCTAGGGCAGAGAGGTTTTCTAATCACACTCGGTCTGTCCCACCTTCCCTCTTCCCATTCCCCGCACCCAGCTAATAATTCAGAATCCACTGACCAATTTCCATGAAATCTGATGGAGAACTGGAGGTCTCAAAGACATGAAGATCCTGAAGGATTCATGAAAACAGGAGCTGGGCAGAGAAGAGGGATCTTACACACGTCCTAAGTATAAGAAAAGCTTCTGCAGCAGTTTACATATCATTAAGCGTTAAGAATTTGTCATAACATACAGAAAACCAAGTTCTATTTGCTCTGCTATTCGAAGAACTCAGATGTGTTTGGATTTTTTAAGTTATTTTTTATATAAGCCTTCCCCTCTAAACTGATTCCCACCATGGTAGGCACTGTGGGAGAATTTCCCATGTTAAAGGACACTCGCCTTAAACACAGGACCAACAGGATGGGAAAAGAAGCAGGGACATAAGAGAGGAAGTGGCTTTGTGGAGGTCACCGAACAGACTTCTAAACACAACACATCACAATAGCACACCCACGGGCAGCTGCAAGCAGATTTCCTTAGCCAGGGAATAGAAAACTTCAGTGTTCTGAAGAATTACTCAATACCAGTGCTGTTGACAGAACTCTGCACTTTTCAGTGCGTTCCTACAACAGGTGAGAGCAGCCTGATATACCACCAGTAAGACACAAACACTTGCATCAATGCTGTCAACATAGCTCTAGTGAACGATGCTGTATTTAACATCACCGAGTTAATTGTAGTCATCAGCTGCCTGTCTAGATGATGGCTCCTAATACTGCCAGGACCACAGAGCTGAATTAGCGTAAGCAATCCCGAGAAGGATTTGCAGACTTCTTCAGCATAAACCAGGCTGATGTTGGTCTTTGGTACAAGACCTTTTCTTACCCCTGCCAGTGGTAAAGGTATTTCTGATACCAGCTCAGTGGAATATCAGGTGACAATCGGTAGCAGCAGCAGATTAAATTAATCAGAAGGTCGAAGGAAGGGAAACATCTATCACACATAGGCCTGTCAGTGACAAGTCATTTCAGACCAACCCTGAGCAGAGCTAACAGTGAGTGAACTCCCGTTTGGCTAAGTGCCTTGTCTAGGATTATTTAGATATGCTTGACTGCCTGCTTGATTAAAAAGTTACTGAAACCTTTAATGTGTCCATTTAAATTCACTTCTCTGCTCTGGATTTTTTTTTCTAAACTGCTTAATTAAAGCATTTTAGAGAGGGAAAATGTACAGATTAATTCTTTACGAGTGGAAATATGCTGATCCTGGATCTTCCTGAAAGGCTCTTTTATATTACCACCAGGGATAGCGCATTTCTCATGAAAGGCTTTTGTTTTAGAAAGTCACAGTTTAGATCACCATAGCACTAATAAATAGTATCCATTATAGCGTCTTGTTTTGAAGCTTCAGAATACTTTTAAGAACCGGCTATAAATAATACATAGATAGACACCAATTTAATTCTCATTGATATGCACCCGCTTCCAGTTGCTCTCTGGTGGCTCTTAAAGAGCCAACGGAAGCACTGTGCAAGATTCCTGACCAGGAATCGAGATGTTTTACTTAGCTGGTGGAAACAAGAGGGAAGGTACGTGTGGTTAAGAGGCGTAAAATTGAATGTAAGCTAGGCTCTTTTTCTCCAGTTGATTCTTACTGTGTTTCCTCTACTAGTGCAGAAACCAGATCTAGAAGAAAAACAGTTATTTACATTCCAAATGCTTGGAATAAATGAAATAAAATAAAGGAACACCATGTCTGTCTGGATTGGGAGTTTCTGAAACATCTTAGTTCCTGCTTGAGCCTCACTAAGAGCCACTGACAACACAACAAGGTTTTCTAGAATCGTAAAGTCAGATCCCACCCAGAGATAAACAGAGCTAGCAAGAACACAGAGCAAAAATCAGAAGAGAAACATTTGTGAAAAGTGGCAATAGAAGTGAAAACAATACTTATCTCCATTCCACATTTTCATATTTAGTGGATGAATTTTAAAACATTAATTGAAATAAATAAATTCATTTTAACTTACCACACACAGGAGGGTTAAGAACCTGTAATGTTCTCCTCTAAAAATACAGGTTGAACAGAAGCTGCTTCCTCAGCCTAATTTTATAGACATTAACAGGAAATTTTGCCTTTCTCTGCCTTGCCCGATTAATCAGAAGAGACCCAGGTGATCAATGGCTCTTTTTCCATTCTACTTCCTGCTATTTGGGGTAATGCGAAGCATATGGGAACAGCGTTTTCAAGCTGTTACATCTGTAGACCAGGACTGAGGATATCTCCATTTTAATTCTTTTTCCAACATAGCTAGTTAAGTGATTCTTTTCTCTCACTGTGTTCCCACATGCAGGAGTGATTCTAATTGATGGCCTGGACTTCCACACAAATACAGCTATCCCCAAAGTAAGAAGAGAGCTGTTTGCTGCAGGTATTGACAGGGAATTTGTAAGAACCAGATCTCATTTGTGAGTGTTCAGCATTTTGGGCTTTGATGTTGGGTCTAACAGAATTATTCCCCATAACCGAATGGAAACATCTCCTTGCGGTTTGGAAGGTAGTCTGCCAGGTACTACTGACAGCTCACAAGACAGAAGCACTGTAAAAGCAACAGCATGCAGGGAAGGGAAGTCACACCGTTGTGATTTTATTCCTGTACTCCTCAAGCAAGCTCAGACCTTGCACTGCAGGGTGAGCTCTGCAGACCTGAGCAAAATCCAGCCTCAGAACCACTCTCACCTCTTGGCAACTCGGAGAGATACCCTCCTGAAGCTGCTACCAGTGGCAATGTAACAACCCAGAGAAGTGAAGGAGTGCCCTCTTGTGTCAGTCACCGCTCTTTTCATTTGCCTGGTGTTCTATTCCTGTCTTTATTATGAGTGAGCACTCTGCCTTTTCCCTTCAACAGTTTTGGAGAGTTCAGTGTTTTAGCCCATTAATTGGTGTGGTAAGAAACAAAACTGGAAATTCTGAGTAATACAGACGTATCGTTACCACTTAGTACAGAAGACAAAAGGTACAGAGGTATCATGTTGGCTCACTCTGCCAGTTAGGCAAAATGGGCAGAAGTGGGGATGGTCTTTGCAAAAATCTTCTGAGGACATTACTTCTGATGAGCTGGATGCAGAAAGCCAGGAAGCGTACAGCTCTGGTGGTTACATAATGTAGGGCATTACATACGATTTCAACTGACACCAACTTCTCCAATCAAGTAGCAAGTTATTTTTGTAGCAAGAGGACTAGAAAGTGAACTCCGTGATCATGTTACAGGGTACTTTCCAGTCTCTCTACAATAATATAAGTGATGCTCAGTTTCTGTAACACTTGTCTTTATAGCAAACCCTCTTTCTAAACCGTGCACCTGAAGGCATTTAGCATACTGTTTCACGATTTTGATCACCATGAAGGGAGTGGTCACTACAGCAGCTTCATGCAACACAGTTCAGCTGATCCTTCAGTAGATGGCAATAAAAGCACGTTTACTTGAGGAAGTCACAGTGCCATCCTATTCTTGAGTAGATGTTTTACAGAAATTACGGACATCTCCTGATCTTAGTTTTTCATTTAATCTAGTTTCACTTAAAAATAACACTTGCCTCTTATCTGCCTGGATATCTGAGATGAGCAGAAAATGTCTTCACTGATAAACACTACTAATACTGAAGTCTTGCATAGCTTAGTATCTTTGAAACACAGAGCTACACTAGAGCAAATGGCTAACAATGTATTATTCAGGTGCTGGTGATTATTTGTACAGATGCAAACCCACAAGCAGTCAGAAAAGTAACTTTCACCCTCTGTCTAAATCATTAAGATCTCATTTTATTGTTCTTGCTAGTTTTTGTTTTTGTTGTTCTTCGGTATGATCCATTAGCTCTCATCTTGCTTCTCCAAATGCATAAAGTTTGTTACTGCCCTGGGAACCTCCATGTGGTTTGGACAAACCTATATGCAAACATTTGCCTAGCACCTAACTTTAACTATGCTTTTAGTGGCCCCGGTACATGTTACTTGCATCCTTAATTCCCCCACTGTGGATTTTCCTGTTTAATGCAAACAAACGTTATCAATACAGAAAGAAACGTTTTATTTGGGAGAAATTCACACTGCAGAAAATCATTATGAACTTGCTGCTGACACTGGCAGGTAATATAACTCAACTGAGTAGCTAACAGATTTTCATAAACCTTTCAACTGATGCCACATGGGTTATCTTGCTATTTATTTCAGCCTTTTTTTTTTTTCTCTGAGGTTTAAGTGTTTGTCAAGTTCACATTAATTATCCCTCCAGGTGAGATTTTGTAAGATAAATTCTAATGATGGTAGCATCATATTCTTCTGAAATACAGAAAATATATAAATATTTGGCTATCTGAAACAATTGATATTTTCCAATTTGTGGTGTTTTTCAAACCCACCAGGCTCAATCGGCAAAGAAATTGAGTACTTGAAAAATTACTAATACTTAACCATGTGTGGAAATATCTCTGAGACTAATTTGTACTTTAACTGGCAAAAACGTAGCAAAAGGATCCCCCACAGAAGCCACTGCATCTTAAAAATAGAATTTTAAAGATTTTTTTTTTTAAATAAACACCTTCAAGTCTCATAACTAACAATTCTAATTGGGAAACACAAGATAGTACATTTCCCTCAAATACTTTCCTGCCATCTTCCTTCAGCGTAAGGAACACGTGCCACTGTGTCGCAACAAGTTTAGCACCTCAGCAGTTTGCTGGACAGTTAAAGTTCCCAAAATAAATGAAACTATAGAGCATCTGAGCATCACGGACTCTTCAGAGCGAGTTCATAGGATTCTGTTTTCCAACTCCAGTTTGGGAAAGTTCTGTTCTGGAACAACTTGTTCTTGTACCACCTGACTCTTCGTTTCCAATATGGCAAAACTGCCCTGACCTTTTTTTGTTGCCATATGCTAGGCACAGGGAATCATTTTTCTTAACCAGGAGATGAACAAGCATCCCTGTCCCACTTTTACAGGTGTTTTTAAACTGCTGCCCTTTTACTTCATTTCATATCCCTGAAGAAGCTTAACCAGGAAATTACAGCAGAAAACATTTCTTCTGACAGATCGTTACAGCTGCATGGCAGGAAACATCTTTTCATCAAAACTTGTCTTATAAAACCAAATTCTTCACGCCTTCCATTCCTTTACTCCAAACATGAAACGAGCTAGAGCTGAGGCTGTTCTTGTGGCACATCTTCTGAATTTTCTGAGTTGGGCTGTGTTGCTGGATCTCTGTTGGTTCCATCAGGTGAACACTGGGTGGAATTCAGCCCGCCTGGTGTCACCTGTTCAGGGATGTCACTGAGCTTCTGGCTGACCAGTGCGACTTCAATGTATTGTTTACCCATTTGGACAGCTTCGTCATAAGAAGGTGGCAACTCCGTTGTGTAGGGACTGTAAGCTGGGGGGGACACGGTGCTCCTGTCCATGCCCACAAATAGTGAAGGAATAGGGGCACTCAGAGGGTACTGGAATGAGCTGTATGCTGTGAAGAAAAGGAATGAAAGAAAATTAAACAATTGCATGGAACCCTGATATAGAAAAGGCTAATCCCATTCTTCTCCAAGAAATTATGGACTCAGTTTTTGTTTGCAGAACGTACCCACTATGTACTAAAAGCTCCACTACAGAATTACTGTATGGAATCTACATTGTTCAAAAAAAGCTGTCAGAAGAGAAAATGTCTGTGCATATTGCTGTCCAGCTGTTACTGTAGAGCACCTGACACCGCATGTGAACACTGTAACAGGTAGTTCCGGCTGGGTTCCTACACCAACAGCTGTGAACAGTATCTTAGGTTAGAGATAACTTGGGCTGAAATAGCTGGACAGTGAGGTGGGCAGAAAGAGTTAAAACAAATGGGGCAGTGGGAATTAGAGCAGATGTGGAAGAGGACATGTGAGAGGTTAACCCCCCACGGACTTTATTCTAACTTCTGCAGCATTAAATCCTACTTGCCATCTGCATTCACTTACTGCGTGGCCCTGGTGACACTCAGTTTTCCCATGCCCTCCCTGTGGTTTTGGAAGATGTTCTGAGAGGAGCTCAGAAAGTCCCCGTTGTTGCAAGGACTGAGCACAGCGTTGTGGACACGGGCTCTACAGCAAAGCACGGCTGAGTAGCTGACCCCCATGGGTACTTACAGGTCACCGTGCTGTGGGCTGTGCTGTCGCTGTCAATAGCAGCACCGGTCAGATCGTAGGGGTGCCTAGGGAAGGGCTGAACTGGAGGCCTCTTCTTCCGGCAGCAGAACTTGATGCAGCTGGCTGTGATCCCACAGAGCAGGAGCACGAACATAGTCAGCAAGATTAACCTTGGAGAAGGATGGAGAACAACACCGTAAAGTCAGCGCTTATGTTTTGCTGCTTCTAGAGCTGAATATAATTTTGCTCTAAATGGGTGAAAGACAGGCCAAACCTTCTCAGGCTTGGTTCTGAAGGGGTGCTGGAGCCAGAATTAGAAAGTTGGATCACAATCACAAATCGAAGTGCTACTGACTGTTGGTACAATCCTTTCTGGCTCACAGATGCTGTGATGTTAATTACCTTGGGATGTATATTCAGCTTACGTGCAGTGAGCATGGCTCCACTTTCAATGGTAAGGGTTTGTAGAAAAGGCCTCAGTAGCATTGTTTTTTTTCCAAACCAAAGATAGTACTTGTCCGTAACAATCATGATTCCAAACAAAACATTTCTTTAATAACTGTTTTATTTAAACTGTTTTATGTATTTAAAGAGAGAATGATTCTCTTTAGTACGAGTCAGATGCACACAAAGACTACACTCAAAGTTTGGATTTGAGGGCCTCAAACTTCCACAAGTTTCATGCATTTTCATGCAAATTGTTGTTTTGGAAAAATGCTTTCAGGGAATTTAAAACCATGTGCGAGAAGTGCATGCTGCCCTGCCGGAACTTTGCAATGAAACATTCCTCCAGCGCAAGGAGGGTTACCTCAGCACTAGGCAATCCCTAAGTCCTCACACCCAGGAGCTGCCTGCTGGTGTGCCACGAAGTAAAGGATTGTGAGCCCTCACACGCTGCCTTCCGATGGAGGCAGGAATCACCCAGGAAAAGGCAGCGCAGCGCTATCAGTCCCAGCACTGGCTCATTACCTTTCACGATTTCAATGCTGCCTAATTACAGAAGCTTTAAAATGCGTTGTATAACCATACGTATTTTTAAACGGCTCTGTATCAGCACATTCTAAGAAAGCAAAGCATGACAATGAGAAGTAACCAACTCACTCTGCGTGTTATCATCAAAACTGATGGAACGTGACAGAATGTAAACTCCCAAAATAACGTCAGGATACACACAATGCATGCTCTACGCCAGAGACCCATCCACTTGCGGCGAGCCCTTTGCCTTTCACTCACCATTATCTTTCAGTCAAGCAGCCAGTGAACAGGTTTGTGAAATCAGCCCGAGTTCAGAATGACAAACCAGCGCCGCAAGCTAACGGTGCCTTGTCCCATAAAAGGGAGCGAGCTGGGGACCGCGCGGGAGGCAGCGCAATGCCAAGCCCTAACAAGCCCATTCTGGGCAGCTGCCATTGTGTGCAAAGTTGTTTATTTAGGAAGAACAAACAAGCGCTACGGCTGAACTCGAGCGTACTCAGAATGGAAAGATGACATATCCCTAGATGAATGCTCTGTCCCGCCTGACACCGTATCTCCTCTGCGATGCAGTCATTCCACTGGTGGCTTTCATAAAACAGGAGAAACCCTTTCCCACATCGCGTCTTGAAAGGAGCCTTCCCATTACTTTACTGCAATTACTGCTCATAATATCTGCCAAATTACTCTGAGGTTAGTAAGATTAACAATCAGCTTACCAGACATACCACAGACTTGTCCAGTTAGACATGTTCTGAGGGCATCTGTGAAGGAAAGTCGATAGTTCACTGGTTTAAGTATCTGCACTCAAACAGGGAATACATGACAGGGAATGCATTTTTGAGTTGAAAAAGGAAAAGCAATCAATGGGGATATGGAACAAAAACACCTGTGATTTAGTTTCAGAGGACTGTTTCTCGTGGTTGTAACATGACTCCAGCTGCAAGCATACAAATCGCGCTGCATAAGTGGGGTCCTGGGTGAAGAACTGTTTTCAAGTGGAACTTTGCTGTTGCTTAGGAGAGAGAACTACACACGCTGGATTCTCAGAACTGTGAGGCAGTTATTTCACCTTAACAAGGGTGAAGTACCACAGCAAATGCTCAGAGTCACGGAATATCCTGGGTTGGAAGGGACCCACAAGGATCTTTGAGTCCAGCTCCTTAAGCCAGCCTAACTTCCTACTTCTCCCAGTTATTTTTAAATTACTTTTTTATAGCTCCAGTGCTATGAAAGCTTCAATCACAGAATCACAGAATCGTCTAGGTTGGAAGACACCTCCAAGATCACCAAGTCCAACCTCTGACCTAACGCTAACAAATCTTCCACTAAACCATATCCCAATGCTTCATAGCTCCTTATCCTCCATAGCGCCAGGAATGTTTTATTCAGAGCTACGTACGTACAAGGAAAAGGGGAGAGCTTCTGACACGTTTCAGGTGCGGCCGCGCCGGCAGCGCTGCAGGTGGCAGGGGGCTGCAGGGGCCGGTGGGCGCTGCCGGCTGCCTTTGCAGAACAGCCTGGGGAGGCGCAGCAAGGCCAGCCGGGCCACGTCTGCGAGCCGGTGCGGGTCTGGGGGATAAAAAAAAAAGCAGCACTGGGTGGCCAGAAGCGAGCCCCCCTCTACTCTGCTAAGGTCACCGGAGCGGGGTGGGTGCAGGTTCGCCCGGCGTTAGGTACTCACCGGTCGGAGCGCCTTCAGCCGCGGGCAGGGGCCCGGAGCGGTGTCAGGGAAATGAAGGAGGAGAGGAGCGGAGAGGAGAGGAGCGGGGCCGGGGGCCGCCTCAAGGGCGAGCGGGGCCCGGAGGCGGCAACGGCCGCGGGCAGAGCCGGGGGAGGAGCCGCCGAGGCGGGGCCGGGGCCGAGCTGATGCGGGAGCGGCCCCGGGGGCGCCGGCACCGAGGGGTGCGCCCCGCTCCCGGCTCCGGCTGGGCCGCCTGGGGGCTGCGGCTCGGCGCTGCTCACGGGAGGCCGGCGGCAGCTTTGTGTGCCGAACACACTTCTCTCTCTGCAGTGTCTGAGAAGTGGTGGAGGAGTCGTGGAAAAGGATCGAAAAGAATATTAAAAAAAAAAAAAAAAAAAAAAAAAAAAAAAGGTTTGGAAAAGCAGAGTGCTTCCCTTTGTAGAAAGTCTGTTTAAAACGCACAGAAGATGAATGAAAAGGCATCATCTTCTCCCTGGCAATGGGTTTGCTCCAGAATAATTTAACTGTGCTCAACATTTCAAATGTATCAATTAAGGACCTACATGTTGTTATGCCTACCTTGCAATAGTGTTGATACTATTTGGTAGAAACTTTCTAGAAACTATTTCATTACTTCAGCTATAGTAACCATTACAGCAGCTTTTCCCCCTTTTAAACGACAGCTTTTCTGCGGTTCATGTCAGGGTGAAGCCTAGCTGCTCTAACAGGACCGCACGCAGCCCATCGCATCAAAACGCTCCCCTGGCTGGTTACAGCAGTCCTGCCCTCATCAGGAAAGTGCAAAACACACATCAAAGGTCACCCACATCCACCGTGTATGAATGAACACGGATTATTTCTGCTTCAGAGTAGGTGATTTAAAGGTCAGACACCTTGGCAGCACCGATACAGCAGAGGTCAGTTACATGGCAAAACCCCTCACGCCAGCCACTGTGACAGATGATCAGAGTCATGGTGGCCGTGTTATGTGACTGGGTAAGCAACAAAAAAAGACAACTGGAGCTAAAAAGCAGGGAAATAATTCATGGATTATGAAACTTTTTAGTTGGAGAACAAAGGGGAAGATCACCTAATAAAAGAGCATTTTGCCGAGGTCCCTGGTATTCAGGTCCCTCAGTGGTCTGTAGTTGGCTGCTTGTATAAAACCTCCTCCAGTAATTAGTGCGACAAAACAGAAGGTTTATTTATTTTTCCCTGAGATTTTAATGCAACAGGAGGAAATGTATTTGGACTTGGGTTGGCAGAGGTTTCTTCTGCAAGAAGCATGGATCGGCACCAGAACACTGGGAGCAACGACAGACCCAGCAGCTTGGAAGTACTGGGTTCAGTGGTTCATTCTCCAGCTGACAGGGCTGAAGACCAGTGCTCTGAGGATCAGTAATGTCACGTGTTGCTGACTGGAATACTTCCCTGCAGGACCACCAAGGGTCATGGGATCATTGCTCACCGAGGAAAAGCTCCATTCATAAGTGTGAAGCAATCTCTGAAGTCACTGGGTAAGCCCAGCATGTATTGATGAGAGGTTTATGACTCTAGGACTTATTCTGTCACTTCCTTTCTGTTTTAGAAATGAGCTAGGTGCAGCTTTTAAGGGTAATAAAACTATACATGGCTGTGAAATGCTTTCTTATTAAACTAGAGCTGCATGAGAACCAAGAGGTATTTAGATACACGCCTCTCTGAAAGTAGAGGAGTTTGGCCATCCAAGAGCAATTACTGACGCAAAACTCAGTCTGAAAGCATAATGTTCAGTACAGTTATAGGAGCAGAAAACTTACCCTTCTGGAAAACTTTGATGCATTTCTGAGGATAGATTTTCAATATTATCCTCACAGTAAGGGCTCCATCCTTCCTGGAGTCTTACAACATGGAAACACAAACATCAGATCATGTTTAGCTTCTCCTGGCAATTTTCATACCAAATGCACTACGACCGTTGCTGGCCTGCTTTGGAAGCACAGCACCAAACAGGATTTTTTGTTTCTTCAGGAGAGAACTTGCATGAAGGCTCAAGCTGCTGTGCTGAGCTTCTGGTAGTTGTGAGCTTGGCATGAAGCCATGCAAATGTAATGCAATAGGGCTCTCAGCTGTCTTCACCTGATGTCCTCAAGGAATTACCCACAAACCCACTATTTTTAGTTCAGCTTGATGTGTCTAAATTAGCAGCAGAATTGTTTCCAATAGTCACTCGTGCCAGTAAACTTTCCAATTCCGGTATTTTCATATTAATTATATAATAACTGTTTAGGTAGGAGCATCCAAACATAATTCCTAAATTTTCAGTAGCCTGACAGTGTGCTTTTCAGGTAACTGCATTTTTGTATTGTGAAGATCAATTTACTCAGTTGTGGCCCTTCCCTCTTCAGTTGTGCTTGGGAGCAAATGTATCTTGGCTTCCCAATGCCTCTTTTTTCCTTCTTTCCAATCATTGACATTAGGCCATATCATAAACTGTTCAGATGTTGGCAGAGAACTGGAGATTTGCAGAGGTCTTCGCTGGGAGAACCCAGGTTTTGGAGCGGGCCCATTGCTCACAGTGTTTTTAAAACCATTAATGTAGAATAACCCCGTGTACTGATTTTGAAAGCATTCCCAGAAATAACTAACAGATGTGATGCATATTTTGGGACCATTTATGTTTCCAGAATATTACTACAATATGCATCACAAGCCACAGCTTGGAACTATAATCAGGATCCTTTGTATTAAGGAGTACACAGAGAAAACGTAGTTCAGAGAGCTCAGCCTGGTACAGGAGAAATGGATGATGTTGAACCATGTGCGTTATCTTTGACTGGTGCCTCACACAGCAGAGCCGGAATGAGAAAGGGAGAATCCACATTTGATTCTAGCTGCTGTGTCTGTATTGAATGCATTATAAACAGCTCAAGGACCAGCTGAACAGCTCAGCGTTCATGTAGCCTGAAACAAGTTGCAGGAATCTCATCTGTTTTTCTCCTCTTTTTCATCAGTTACGCAAGCATTTTCTACATAAAGTGGAAAAATAGTTAAAACATTTATGGGGACAAGTGCTTTACTGCTTTTTCCTGCAGTCTGACACATTCTGTGTATTGTACTTCCTCTGTACTCCTCCCTGAACTGGATGTGGCTTCTTGACAGAAGTTACACTTAACAGGACACTCTAGCTTCCCCAGCAGCTGGCACAGATCTATTCTCAGTGAGAAAATTCAGACAAAAACAGATGTAGAAATACAAAGTTCCTGGATAGGCATGATCTAGAGCAAGTGTCTAAGCACATTCAGTGATTCAATATGCAGTGGCATCACTGTAGCCTTGACCATGTGTCATCAGGATGATTGCACATTGTATTGTGAAAGTAACTGCCCAAGCAAATTGGAGGAGTCTTAAAATAAAAGCTTTATTGTAGTCTTAGCAGGAAAAAATAATACCAGGGACTTTCTACATACGTGAAAATGCATCTGAGGTCAGAAAATATACATCGTTTGAAACTCACACATTTAGAGATTAAACAAAAATACTCCTGAGGGAGTTACCACCTTTGGAAGACACTGGAATTAACAGCAGATGTTTCTACGTGGCCCCTCATGTTAATTCTTCCTTCTACTAAAAGGTTAGTGTCACAGTCAGTCTGAAAATAAAACTATTGGAAACAGTTTATACGGAATTTTGTAGAGAAAATAGGCAGAAAATGTACAAGTTACTTTCTGTTCTCTCTCCTACCTACCCTTACATACCTGCAACAATCTCAAAATCTTTCCATGTTCCAAGTGAGATCCAAAGACCTCCCCAAAAATATAAGCCTCCATCTTCCTTCCCACTTAGCTTGGTTCCATCAGTTACTGGGAGCACACGCTGACACAACTTTCGCCATGCACAGGATTCGGTAAGATTCCTTAACATCACCCTTTAAGGTCAGGAGGGCTGTCTCAATCACAGGGTCAGTGGTCTACAAAAAACGCATGCACAAAACCAACCTGTTTCTTTTGCACACAGCAGGTCAGTTGATCAAGGTCTAAGCAGCGTATGTTTCAGTTGTAAGAGGCGCCCCTTAAAGCTGTTGCTTACCTCTCTTCCTACTTGGTTGGCTTGGTTGGCTTTTTCATATTTTCACACAACACTCACACTGCAGTAAGCGAAGCAGCAATGACTAAGTGCTCTATCTGCAGGGTGCTGCCGATACCCTCACCACATTACAACCACGACAACTGGGCAAGGCAAGCGACAAGAGCGTGCTGCAGCGAGGGTTAGGGAAGAGATGGGTCCTGTTAGCCACGAGTTAGCGTTAAATCTTGTGTAACACCCCGTGGTTACCAAGAGGCACTATGTCAACCTCATGTGTCATGCCCGGAACTCTAGCGCCTTCCTTCCACACACGATGACAGCATCCTTGTAATTTTGCATCAGACCACTCATTCTGCCATCCCACACACTGCTGACAACAAAAAGTAGCAGAGTGAATTCTTTCAGTCCCCACGAAGATGAATCAGGAAGGGCAATTACAGGCGGGGCCCCCCGCCCCCCCCCATCCCATTACAAGGATGTTTTGAACTCGTACGAAGACTCTGCAATACGAAAAGGCAGAAGAAGCCAGGGAAACAAGGTTCATGAAGTAGGAAATCAAACAGGTCTCACTGACTTCCAGGAATATTCCAAAAAAGAAGCACCCACAGCCAGAAGTGTGACACCAGAGCAGAACGATCCATGGGAACAGTTCTGTGTCAGCAGGACTGCAAGTTTCCTTGCAAAGGGGGATGTTAAGAAGCTCACTTCATCACTGTCACCAAAACTGTCTGTTAGTCAACAGCAGCAGTATTTTGGCACCTTATAACGTGATGGCCTGTAAGAATTTATTTTATGTCCTATAAAGTGCAAGTGAATGATGCTTTCTTTTCCCATCATGCATGATTTGAAGCCTAGGACAAGACAGCAAGGCTCAAAATCATACCTATAGTTCCTGGATTTTGTTCCCATACCAGTGTTTACACCAGCCTAAACTCTCTTAGGTAAAGTGTTCCATCATCCTAATGTGCCCAAGCAGCCTGGAATACTCTCAAAGATCAGCCTTGGTATTGCTCCTCTAAATCAGTCAAAAGACAACAGCACCCCACTTGCAGTCCGGGAAGCAGCGTGCAACTGTTACTTACATCCAAGTCAGCAGGTGGCACCCAAGAAACGCTGATACATTTTACTTGACCACGATCAATGGTTCCCTTGACAAATTCAACAGTGAATCCCTTCTTCTGCAGGAGCGATAGGTTATCAAAACTGAACTCCACGTTCTACAAGAGACACACCATGCACCTTCATTACAGCCAGTTCAGCTTCTTCACACACAGTCACTGTTTCTTAAAGCTTACATCGCACAGATGCTATATATGGCCTTCGTTTGCCAAACTACTTCTGCCATTTGAAGTTGCAAACATCCATCCTGTTTGCTGTCACACGTTGTCATAAAATATGGTATGAAAAATGAGAGGATCAGAACTGCCATTCCGTTCTGTGCTCAAATTTCTGTATTTCGGTATCAGGGAAGGAAACTGAATTTTGTTTACTTTTAATACCATAACGCTAATTCCTCTTATTAAACCCTGAAAAAAAAAACACAACCTAACAAACCTTTAGCTTTCAAATGCTGATGCTTTTATAATGTAAAGTTTGTTAGAGACCCTGAGAATTGTATTTTTAATTTAAAGACCAAGTTTCTGACAGAAGGAACTAGTAACCATTTGTACACTATCAGTATTTTTTTTCCAGCATCTGACAAAGTTGCACTTTTTATTTTCTTCACCTTCTTAGATGCAAACTGAGCTGTCTGTATAGCTCCAACTCTCAGTTCAGTCTTTGCTGGCAGCAGAGAATTCTCTCCCTCGATGTGCTCCAGAACCAGGAGAATGGACTTCACTGGTTCTTGTGGTTCTAAAAAAATATGAATCAGGTAAACTTTGAGACAGTCAAAAGCAAAGGATTATCAATTTGGAACAGAAATAAATTACACCAAGATGGCTCAAAACAAAGCAATGTGGCACATTCACGAGTTGGCATAGCTAAGGAGATCCTTCTTACAGAGTTCCTTACAGAGTTAGTGAAGAATCAAGCAAAAGCAGGTTTTCCATTTGTCCTGCTTTTGGCTGGGATGGAGTAAATTCTCTTTACAGTAGCACCTATCATGCTGTGTTTTGGATTTTGATGAAAATAGTGGTGATAACACACTAAAGTTTAGTTGTTGCAGAGCAGTGCTTATGCAGAGTCAAAGTCTCTTCTGCTTCTGCTGCCTGCCAGCGAGGAGGCTGGGGGCAGGGACAGCGGGTGCACACTGCCCAAGGGGATGTCCCCACCACGAGGTGTCCTGCACGGCAGGACAAGCTGGGCCACTTGCAGAATGATGGCGTTTGCCTTCCCAAACAGCTGTTGGGCACGATGAGCCTCGCTTTCCTGCAAGTGGCTGAACACCTACCTGCTGATGGGAAATAATGAATCAATTCCTCATTTTGCTTTGCTTGCGCACGCAGCTTTGGCTCTGCCTACTAAACTGTCCTTCTGTCAGCCCCCGAGTTCTCGCACTTTTACCTTTCTGATTCTCTTCCCCATCCTGCTGGGGGGAGAGCGAGCAAGCTGCTGCATGGTGCTGTCTGCCAGGGTTAAACTACACCACCATCACTTCTAATTCATGTTTGTTTTCTAGCCCCACAGCATATACATTGCGTGTACTACAGTCCTACTTGTGTACGGTAAGTGCTCGTGTTTATTTATAGCTCAGGAGCTCGAAGGTGCTTACATACCATCTCGGAACACAAATCCTGTCCAAGGAAATTAAGGGAGGATAAATTCAAACCCCTGAAAGTGTGTCAACTTCATAGCAGTACAGTCAGGAGAGCCCAGGGTATTTTATTAGATGGGAAATAATTTTATAAATATTTAATGCAAGTAGGAGAAGTAGCAGAAAGCAAATACACCCTAATTTGCTCTAGTAGTAATAATCACAATAGCTTTTTGCAAGGTAAGTTTCAAGACAGATTATATTCATTAAGACACCACTGCTTTAGAATTCAGATAAAAGCCTTCCTTAAGGGAAAGTTTCTTGCCTTTTTCGGTGTGTGTTATGAATATAGGCTACACCATAGTGCTTATTCATTCTGGATACTGAAAGGTTATCTTTAATTTATTTTGTAATAAAGTGGCAGCACATTACCTTCCTTCAGTGCTTCCTGCGATGACACAGGTAACGTTACAGCCAAGGACTCGATGGGCACATCCAGTGGAATTCCACCTTCCACAAACATTGGGTGTTCTCTTGCTGCACCCTTTAGCTGGATTACGTGGGCTATTTTCTATACAGGACAAGAACGCTCTAGATGCGGTTACAGCTTAAGTACCAGTGTAACTGGAATGCTGACACAACAGCTTCAGTTCCTTAAAAATGCCATCTGCCTATATTAAAGCCAAGAGGTGCCCCACACTAACACAAGGATCCTGCATCTTCCCCTTGTCTTCTGTGTGTCACTTGGGCACTTTTCAACAGCCTTTCATTCTTGGGCAGTCTGCCAAACGAGTAGACTGGACAAACTATACTAAAGCCACTAAAACGGACAAAAATTATCTGTTGCCAAACAGAGCTTCAAGTTTGTGAACTTGGGCCAGTTTTCATTCATCTTATTCTGGTTTTCACTCTTACCTGCAGATCCAAAGATCATCTGGAGATACAAAACTTGCAAGGAGAGAAACAGTACTTACTTGTTCACTATGTTTCTACTGTTTGCAGTGCCTGCTGACAGTCATTAGTTGGCACTCTTCATTAACTTTTGGGCCATCTCTTTTGGAACATGGCACAAAGCTACCTGCAATGCTGCCAGCCTGCGTATCCTGATTTGGGCTCCGTCTAAGCTGAACTGCTGCTCTACAGATGGAAACCTCCTCCCTCACGCTGAGTGACTGCAGAAGCAGCTTCCTGGTACTCAGTGCACCTGCCAGTTTGCACTCTGCAGTCTTATTTCCACTCTCCGCTACAATTAAATGTTGCTTGCAGAGAACCCGGTTGGAACTGTGCTCAGCAGTGCGGCAGCAAGCTGGCTCCCATCACCTCCCGTGTACGCAGTGCGGACAGCTGGGTAGAAGACAGGACTGAATCCCAAGTCACAAATGGTATGAATTAGGAACTGAAAATTTTAAACCTGAAAAGTCAGTGGGCCTCAAAACTGTCACTTCCTACCTCCATCAGTTAATTTAGCATGGATAATATTTCTGCCTACAAATCTCGTCCACCAGATATAATTATGTAAAACTCCTGCTTAGACCCATGCTGCTAAAAATAACTGTAGGTCATATTTAGACTTCCATTTCATAATCAGGTATCTTGATCCCCTCACCTTGCCAAAGAGCACAACCTTGAGGCGGTCCGAATAGTACAGGCTTTCATGGTCAGGACTGAAAGTAACAACAAAGTCCTGGCTCTTCCCGGCAACAATTTCTCCTTGTGTCGGAAAGATGCTGAACACGCTTAAACCACTGTAGTTCTGTGTTCCTGGTAAACAGAAACAAGGATATGAATATGGAAGAACAGTTCCGTTTCACTTCTTCATATATTTTAAACTCATTTCATTTTTGTGAAGGGGGGAAAAAATTACCAACAATCTCTGTTCTTTGCAAGGAGGATGTAAGAAAGGATGGAAGTCTCTGCTGATCTTTGCTCCTCGTTGGCGAAAGTGAATCCAGTTGGATGGAGTATTGCAGGGTCAGCGTGGAAGTGTTCTGTATCTGATAACATGAAATTTACACAACAGCACTTTAAGAAAATTGATTTTCAGGCCTGTAGGATCCATACTTTGTAAACTGGATGAATTTACTTTGCTGCGTTACTGCACTACTGCGTACCCAGATGCCACACACAGCATGCGTTACTGCCATCCATGTGTAACATCCACTCGTACCCCTCAGCAACAGGGACCAGCCTCCTCCTAAGTCTTGCAGCAAGTAATGTATTTTGATTATTGATGTATTTAGAGGAGAAAATTTCTGCCTAAATCTTGGCCTGTTTCTGAGTTTGTGGGAATCTGCAATATATGAACGAGTAATTAGTTAAACTCTTCCCTACACTGTACCACAGCAGACCTCCATGTGCTCTTTGTAGGACAGTTTTGCATTTTACCAATTTATCTCTGTCAACATTGTGTGTGGACACAGCAGCCTCAACTGTGACAGTAGTAATGGACAGAATAAAGAAAGAGGGCAAATATTTCTAACATTGGTGAAAGCAAAGCTGTTTCTGGCTTCACAGAGGTCTACATATCAGCTAGATCTATGAGAGAGATCACACAGGCCCTTTCTCATTTTGTATAGGAGGTTCTGCATCCCTGTTATTTGCACAGGCAGAATCCTGCAGGCAGCATAGTTCTAGCAAAGAAGATCCTCCCCGCACAGCACTGTTACCTTTAGCCCAAAACTGTCTCAGCCTCAAATCACTCTGCCAGACGTGCTGCTTTTAAAGCTGTTCTTTTGTCTACAGCTTGCTATTCAGCCTCACGTTCTGCCAGACTGGAAACTATAGAACTCCTCTTCCTACCTACAACTGCTGACATGCCTTCTGGATCAGCATAGAGGTCTTTACCTTGAATGTGAAAGTTGTTTTCTCTCTGGCAAGGACGTATCCCATATCCAGTACTTCCTCCACAGAGCAAACAATTGATGGCATCACACCACGCCCCGTGATACTTAGGGTTAAGTTCTTTTGTGCTGTCCGGATGTCTAGCGCTTCAAAAAACTGCCAAGAAGCAGCTGGTGTTAGCCTGTTTGCTGAAGGAAACCCCCCACCCCACCCTGCACCCACCCACAAAAGCAACACTGGCTCCAAATCACCCTCCTACAGCCACTCCCCACTCCTCTGCCCCTGATCCCCCAGCTCCTGTGGGCCGCTGCTGCAAAACCGCTGGACACAGTGCACGGACAGCGATGTAAATGCTGAGAGGGGCTAGGCACAGGCAACAAGGTTTTGCTACAGACACATCCCAGCCTGTAATACATGTATCCTATGCAGCCCCTCATTTCCCTCTTTTGTCTTCTTTTTCCCACTACTGTTATATCTCTTACTCACCCATTTATTCTCATTTGGAGAAAAAGAGATGATGAGGGCTTTATTTTCACCTGGCTCAAGTATTCTAACTGCTCTGACCAACAGGAAGGGACCACTGGGATTCAGAACTGAGAATCCTAGCTACAATAGTGCAACTCAAGGAAAAAAGTTAATACAGAAACTGGGAAAAAAAAAAAAAAAAAAGAACAGATTCTAAGTATAGTTCAGACCAAAAATGTGTGAACCAACCATTCATAAGCTCTTTCAGAGATCCATAGCTACGAGAAAAGAAGAATATATTGGTTATATATCCTCAGGAAAATAAGCTTCACGTCACCTCCTGTCTCACTCTGAAAGATAATTATTAAGTCTGAAATCTGCTACCTCCTCCTTGCTTTAGTGTCAAACAGTTCCTACAGATGAAGACTCAAATGAAACAGTAACTGAATGGCATATTAACTCGCGTATTCCAAACAAGGATACTTCCAGCTTTTCTGGGGAGATATTTTGTATTGTAACTTGCTTAATTATTGTGTGGCCTGGTAGGAAAGAAAACAAAATTCAAAAACACGATGAAGCTCAGTCATACACTACCACTTCTTCAACTCCTGCTTCTAATACATCGGCAAAGTTCATCAAATGTTTTCAAATTTGGACAGTTGTTGAGCTCCTGATTTTATGTTTCAGGATTAAGTCAGCTTTTTACATGCCCCAGCTGTCCGGATAGGCTCCTAATTTTCCTCCTGAATACATGTTACAGAGCTAATTTCTATACTGACTTAAAAAATCCACTAAATGGAAAAATAAAATGCAAAACTGCTCTAGATAAATTAAAATCAGACAGAAAAAGCTCAAAGCTTGAATTCAAATGTCATACCTACTGCAACATCACCAAAACTGACTGTGTTTTTTCCATGATCTGAAGTGACCACAACAGATGGTGCTACAGCTGGACAGTGCAACTCCAAATACAAGGTGTTATAGGGGCTGAGGAGACAGCAAAAGGATATTTGCTCATAGATCATGCAGAAAAAAAGCTATTGTCAGAAATCCGTTCCTATTCTGTTCACATGACAGGGTATCATTAAACTGCTATTACAAAAGAAAACAATTTTTAGTGGCTGCTTTTTAGTGTATTGCCTACGCAGAGAGATGGACTACATCTAGCTATTACATTTTTCATACAATTGTTTTCCAAGCTGCTTTGATATTCACATGTTAGATTCTTATCCTACTACTGGGGTGTAAGCATGCCTTTCTACCACTGACTACTGAAGTAATGAAGATAAGAAAACAAATTTTCTCCTCAGATGAATAAAGTAACATCACTACCACTTCCCTATGAAATTTCTCAAGTATCATAAATTGCAAATACTGTGCATTGTTCCAAATGTTGTTTCAAGTCATTTGTGTTCAGAATACCTGCAGGTTAGATTTTCTGAGCCTCTCTTTTCATCAATATCTCCACTTGCAATAAAGCACGGTATGATGTATTTTTCAAACCTCCCTCTGAAATTCCTCATCAGGAAAGCCCGGGCTGCCATATAAGCTTCCGAACTAGAAAATACAGGAATGATAAAAATCATCTTAGCTTTATACTTAGCAAGTATTAAAAAAATCAACACATACCTACTGAGCTGTTTGTGTTTACTTTGCTGTACATTCAAAATGCAATAGAGCAGTGATCAAAACGACTGTCCTGATGCACAGATATGGATTCACCCTACTAAATGGTTTGGTTTTCTGGTCAAAAAAATAATCATTATAAACCCACAGTATAGATGCCATACTAAAGACTGCAAAACTCAATACCATTCCCTTAGGTTGAATATGTATTTAAGTACTGCAGTGTCTTTCAGTACTTCCACATCATTTCAATTACATGCACACATGCATCAAGAATCACATTTCTCTAACGCAGTATGCCTAGCGATAATTTAAAATAGAAGTTTTCAAATAGAAATTTTATTTTTATGGCCTGTACTGAAAGAGCCAGCAGTGTGCTCAGGTGGCCAAGAAGGCCAACAGCATCCTGGCTTGTATAAGAAGTAGTGTGGCCAGAAGGTCCAGGAAGTGATTGTCCCCTTGTACTTGGCTCTGGTGAGGCTGCACCTTGAGTACTGTGTTCAGTTTTGGGCCCCTCGCAACAAGAAGGACATCGAGGTGCTCGAGAGAGTCCAGAGAAGAGCAACGAAGCTGGTGAGGGGTGTGGAGAACAAGACTTACGAGGAGCGGCTGAGGGAGCTGGGCTTGTTCAGTCTGGAGAAAAAGGAGGCTCAGGGCTGACCTTATCACTCCCGATAGGTACATTAAAGGAGGCTGTAGCGAGGTGGGGGTTGGTCTATTCTCCCACGTGCCTGGTGACAGAATGAGGGGGAATGGGCTAAAGTTGCACCAGGGGAGGTTTAGGTTGGATATTAGGAAGAACTTCTTTATTGAACGGGTTGTTAGTCACTGGAATAGGCTGCCCAGGGAAGTGGTGGAGTCCCCATCCCTGGAGGTCTTTAAAAGACGTTTAGATGTAGAGCTTAGGGATATGGTTTAGTGGAGGACTTGTTAGTGTTAGGTCAGAGGTTGGATTGGGTGATCTTGGAGGTCCCTTCCAACCTAGACAATTCTGTGATACTGAAAAGTGACTATTCAAAAATGTACATATTGCAGCATCATAAGATTTCTAAGACTGAAGAAGGCCACGACAAGTATGATAGGCTATTTAAGCCCTCAGAAAAACAAATTGACCCATACTCACAGATACAGACCATCAGATAGTTTCCATCTGGGCTGAATTTATTCACAGCTCTATTCTACTTATTTAGAAAAGGTATATTGTGTTGTAGTTTCTTTTGGTAATGAAGTTCAGCTGTCTAGTTGCTCCTTAAAATAACACTCTTGTTGGTTCAGCCAAATTTACCAGTGCAGCCAGATCTCATGCTTTCTGATATATTCTTTGAAGTCTTCAGTTTCTCTGATGCATATAAAGGGATTCGTTGCCTTACATGAGAGGTTACAGCTGCATGGCTTATAAGCAGTACTAATTTTGGAAACAGCTTTTGCAATATAGCTGAAATTATTTCTTCACTACAGTTTGGTTTCTCGTTCACCTATAGGTTTTAGTAGATTTATTAAACATTTATAAAAAGAATGTTGTCTAATTAGTAGAAGATGCTTTTGTTGACTTACTCGGGCTTTATCTCTTTGGATTCAGGTTGCTCAGAACTACTTGAAGAACTCAGGTATTTACTGCTTCCATCCTTTACAAACTGCCCGGAAGACTGCTGTCTGGTAATGGGAATGTTTGATTTCTTTCCGTCTCTCTTTTCATCTTTCTTCTTTTTCTACAAATATACACTAAAATTATACACTGAGACTGATCACAGATAATGCAATCAACATCAGTTTACAAATACTCAGTCCATGGCCCAAGGATACAGGACCTAAGAGGCAACACGGTAGAGCGTATGGATAATGGTAACAAGCCATAGACACAGTAGTTATCACAAACAGTTCTATAATGTTACATTAAAATGGACCTATTTTACCCCATCTTGAAAAAGAGTTCCCCTATTGGAGCAGAAAAGTAAAAATACTGTACAGCTCACTGGAATTTTACCTATTTAACCTGATAAATAAAACCATAGGCGCTCACATAAGTTAACTGACCCACAGCACTACATATGAAACCCATGTATGCAGTCAATCTGTAAGAAGTGGAGTAATTATTTTTTTTCTTTTAGAGGAATACTTGCATTTAACATTTTCAAAAAAAAATCCTCTATGAATGCTTTTGAAAATGTTATAATGAAATAAAATGGATACGTGGCCTGTTCACTGAGCAGTAAGAGCAGCAGTACACGCACACTCTTGTATAGACAGGTCTTACATCAATGATAAGTTTGGGCTTCATTTAATATGCAAATAGTTTTATGATAAAAATACATCTAGAGAAATATCTGGAAGTAATAGACCAAGAGCACGTGCTAGTTCTTAGCATTCCTTACTTGTATTTCTGCCCCTGTTGCAGCTGCTCTGCAAAGCCTCCGAGCTGCCTCTTCTCTGATTAGCTGATCTGACAATGTTGGTCTGAAGGACACTTGAATCAAGCTTTTCTGGGAGTGTGAGAGCATGCACAAGAATGATAGGCAGAATTCATCCCTCATACATGTATTATACCTACAAAGCTCAATAGGAGCATATATGTGACAGCAAAAATTAGTATTTTTTTCCCCAGTGAAATGAACCCAAAGACAAAGTTCACTTGCAGCTTTTTTTTTTTTTTTTTTTTTTTTTGCAAGCCCACTACATTACAGTCAGCTCATTTTACATGACCAGTATTTTGGATATCTGAAATTTCTTCAAATAAATCATAACGATAACACTGGGGAAAGAACATTCAGAGTGACAGCTTGCATAGATCATTAGCTACATTTGATGGTTAACCACTCACGTCCAATTTAAAATTATTTCAAGCAATACAAAGTCTTCCAGCTATGCTAATAATAATTTCTGTTTTCAGCTTCATATACAAGTGACAGAACTTGTAGGGATGTAAATGATCAAAAGACTTGTTTGAACACTTGACATTTAAAGTGAGTTTACCTTCCCAGGCAACACAGTTCCAACAGAAGGCGTGACTGTCACAGGACAGTCTTCTGGCACATGGAATTCAAACGAAGTGGGTCCAACAGGGGCAACTTCCCCATTGCCAATTCTTGGGACAGCATGAGTAAAGTGGTTGACACTCACGTGGGAATTCATCACATACAGTGTTGCTGTAGACACATCATTTAGAGCTGTTGCAGCAAACTGAACTAAGGAATGAGACAATTCAAGAGGTGGGTGGACTCCAACTGCTCTGCATGACAGCTTGAATCGTCTAAAAATAAACACATGATAAATTGTCTCAGCATAAAATAGTCTCTTCATCAGCCCGGAAAATAGGGAACTGATCCTGTAGTCCCTATTTAAGCAGAATTTCTCAAGCCTGCAATGGGAATTTTGCCTAAAGATGAACAATAATACTATTTTTAATACACAATTGGCTAGTCCTTACTTGAATTCTTCCTCTATGAACTTCTAGAAATACACCCGGACAAATCATTAAGTTTTTGTCAACATTATTTTAGTATCATGAGCTTTATTTATGAAGCATTTTCCCTCTCTCACACACATACACACAAATAATTTCCAACAAAATTCTTTGGTAGGTCGCTGAAAAAGCAAGCAGAATACTGCAGGTTTAGAAACCTTGGGGCAAGCTTGCAGATTGCACGTGAGACAAATTAAGGATAAAATTAACAGGCAATGAGCAACACTTACCAACTGAAGAATTCATACCTGCCTCACAGCTTTATCTTAGCCTTACCTTTTCTTAGCAGGCAGGGATTTCATTTCTGGACAGACTTAACAGTAGAAATTAAGTGTGATTTAGACTTCTACATTACCTATTACTCAACCAGTTTCTTCACATACCTATTACTCTCTGACTTGCAGGTCAGTTCAAAGCTATACTCTTTTGCCTTGTTGGCTTTAAAGATTATGTCCAGTGTCAGGCTTTCAAGGGGAAGAAGAACACCGAAGCCGTCATTCGGTTGAATTTCAACAAACTTCAAAATGGCAAAATATGAAATTACTGTTATTAGAATAATAAATTATCAAATAATGTTTTATTATTAAATTAATTTGATTAAATTAAATGTACTAATAAGACTAACAAGAAAATATTGTCAAGATAAGAAAACTTTGTTATTAAATGTACAAATGTCAGGAAAACAGAACTCTACTAGTGAGAAGCTTTCATGGGAGTTACAGTGACTATTATTTGCCAATTTCTAATCTCAGAGTAATTTGAAAGGCAGAAGTTTAAATCTATTAACTCATACTTCACTAGAATCTCTTCCCCGGCTTCTTACTGTCTATGGTAATCACCTTTCTATAGTGGTGTTTACTTACTATTTATAGAGAACTGAATGAAATATGATAAAGATCTCAACTGCTCCCCTGTATCTTTGAAGAGCTGATGCTTGTACGATGTGCTGATACCATGGTGACAAGTACCAGTATAATAACTACAAATGTATATTGTTCTGTGTTTTTATTAGTTGGTAATGATTCAGGAATGTCTTACCATTACAGTTTAATCATGAAACACATCCTGCAAAATAAAGCTTTAATGCTTTACTTTTTAAAAGCTTTTCAAAGATTCTAACTTCATTCACTTAACTACTTGATTTTAATCCCTAAAATAGCAGAGAAAGGGCGAACGCATAATTAAATGTCAGGCTCCTTCTAGCTCTAATTCCAGCATACCAAACTGTTTCATACTGTGGCCATCATGCCATTATGAAGCTTGAACAACTCTTATTTTTTGCAAATAATAATAATAATAATAATCTGGTAGACCAAGCCCTCAGGAAACTAGCAGCTCCTGTGGTTAATTTAGCTTTCTCGTCAACTTACAGTCAGTTGGAAAATGCTTAAGCATGGTTCAGGGGATGATTCTAATAAGCAGTTTGGACACAGCCATCCTGCTTCGAGGGCAAAGAGTTTAGACATTTGGACATAAACTGTGCAAAAAAGACACCAGATACTCTGTTAGTAAATTTCTTGGTGGAAGAAGAGGGCATTCTAACAGGATGAAATTATTAATCTTATGTAAGTAAGGCTAGTAAAATCTTGTTGAAGAAATTTATACTGCTTGGAAAATGTTTATGGTATATCAAAGTGAAATTTCCATAAATCAGTAACAGAACTTAACTGTTTCCCCAGCACCACTAGCAGAAATATTTCCATTAGTTTAATCAGAACCAGTCTTGATTTATTTACACTTTGATTGAAACATTTCATAATAATTAACTATATTTTAGTACAAGAAGAGGTGTGTTGAACTGCCTACCTCTGGGAGTCCCACAAATCCGAACTCCTGTGGCAAGATGGACTTGTTTGTTAGTGTGACATTTGTCTGCACAGCTTCATAGATTGTGCAGTATCCAAAATCGATTTCTGCTGGATTAATTTCCAATTCATAAGTAGTAACAATTGCATGGACAGTAAAATTAACTTGTTTAGTCTGAAACAAATTCAAGAGCAATGGATAAATATCTGTAGCATATTGAGGACGGGATTTAATTGAAACATCATTGGAAAAGGTAACTACAAGGAAGTTTTTCTACCGTATTCCTTGACAGTAACAAATGTATCATGTCTATCTTGAACTTCAGCCTCATTGTTCTTCAAAAATAATCAATTTGCAAAAAAAAAAAAAAAAAAAAAAAACCAACCACCACACTGTAGTTATCTCAAATTCCATGTGTTATGATGGAATCACACCTGCATCTCCAGGAAACAAAGAATATGCTACATCTGCAGTACAGAAAGGAATTAAGAAATTGTTCTGTGGTATCCAAGAGCTCTCTGTTACAGAAGAAATTACTAGGGAATAAATAACCGCTAACTAGAAAGGATTAATCTTTCTGTATTCTAAACATGCTGACAAGAAAAAATATCATCAGATCTTTATTATCACTGTAAGCACCTTTTACTATCATCGTAGGACTTGAACTACTAAAACAAGATTAGGTATCATTAAGTGAATTTTAACTACGATAACAGATTTACATTTATTGTCAGCTGAATAACCAGCATAAGAAATAAAATTACTAACCTTATCTGCAATCAGTATTGTCACTGGAACTTCCAGAACACTTGTCTCTTCATTAAAATAGCTCCCTGCATCTTGAGGAAGAGAGTGCCTGAAATAAAAATAATAATAAAAAAACATTCAATTTCATAACAATATTTTGGCTATTTTCTAGCTAAGGGGAATAATAAACTCGTGATGGGTGCATTTCTGAACCAAAAGGAAAAAAAAAAAATCTGTTACTTAAGGTCTACCAGTTTTCTTCTTCTGGTTAAGCACCAGCTCCGATGCTTCAATAATGTCAAGACCAGCTCAAAGTTTGTAGGCACTACACATACAAGCATTGGGGAAAATGGTAGAAGAAAATGCCAATCAAAAACTTACAGTGACCTATGAAGTTCTACCTTCTGTCCCCCCCAAAAAAAGAAAAGAAATGCAGTCATATCAGAAATATTATGGTCTTGTCACAGACTTCCTATAGAATGGCATACATCCAGACAATCTGCTCTGAGCAGGTGCGCATGGATTACAAGGGTATCTAGCAATGAAGTTATATATCAACGGTGGATTTTTTTTTTTTAAAGAAGGAATTTTGGAAGCGCTGGATTTTAAGGGAGCTGTTCACAAAAGACTGCACCCATTTATGCTCTTCTAAAAACATAATCCAAACAGTCATTTAAAATTCTGAAAAAATTAAAGCTTACTTCATAAACAGAGCATTAGCCTTCTGCATCTTTGCTGCAGTCACGGCACATAACCAACCCGACCTAGGCAATTGTTTCCTTTTGCCACTACTGTTAGTTAATTACCAGCCAATTGAGGCAGTACCGGTTGGATCACAAAGCACCGAGACATAAATAAAGTGAAACAAACTTAGAGACCAATAGTGTCTGATTATATACCAGATTAGTCATTTATAAGAAATATGCGAGTTCTCTTTTACTGAAGCATCTTGCTATCATAAGCTCAATTTCAGAGCTTCAAGCCAGGACAATACAAAAGCTCCAGCATTTTTAGCTCTGCTGGTCTATTTCTGGTGTCTTACAGAATCAGAGTGAATTGCTTCCTGTTTTTAGGTCTCCACAGAGATAATATTCCTACTACTACTATTGGAATTGTGTGAAGGTTTTTTAATGTATTATTAAGGAATTGTTAAAGAATAAATAGCACCCACTCACAATCATCATACTGATCTGAGATCTTGCTGGCTTTTGTTTTGCAAGTCTGAAATGTGACTTGAGAAGGTAATCTTCAAATGGATTGTTAACTTGTGTGAAAATAAGAAACAGAATTAAATATAAAGTAGGAATAAAGTATCAGCTTCATTTTGTCACAGGACATTAGAATAGCAGAAAAAATTAACGTGTAATGAAATATTCCAGATGGAAAAAAATAATTGTAACTGTACATACACAGCGATGGGTTCTAAATTAGTTGCTATGCCTTGGGGAAGAGGTACTGAAATCCTTCAGATAGCTCTCTGAAAATGGCATCTTCATGCTTTAAAGCAATTAAAGAAAAGCATAAGAGACCAATCAGATTTAGACTGCCAGCATCTGCAGGACTACTTCCAAATACAGAAAAAGTAAAAGATGCAGTATTTGGGAATGCTGAAAGTCAGCAGATTAGAGAACTTGCCTTCAAATAAGCAGAAAATATGTCTTTGCTTCAAGCACCCAGATAGTTATATGAGTATTGTAACATCTGACCAAGCATTTCAGCGTGCACAGAATACTTGGGAGAGCTTCCCAGGCCTTCAGTCATCTGTCTGTTCTCTTGGGCTTGCTGAATAAGTACTTCTTACTTTTGTGTTGCTTTTAATACAACTGCTCTTTCTTCTGAGAAAACTGAGTTTAAGTCAATGAGGAGGCATTTGCAGAAATGTGTCACTAGCTCAGTACTTTACATCAGCTTGGAGCAAGCTCATCTTTCCCCGCCATACATGTACTCTCTGGTGTGTTAGGCCTTTTAAAATGATCTATATACTGAAACAGTCAGACACTTATTTTGCGTGTCAGAAATGCCTTAATCTCATCAAATCTCCCTTCTGAAACTTCCTCATTTTTCAAAAGGCAGATTAATATTCTAAATCCAAGCTATGCTTCTATCCACTCAGCAAGTATAACTGTGCTTTATAGCATCTGAAGCTTAGGAACAGAAGTAATGGTTACTGTTGTAATCTGATAGGATTTGATATGTTGAAAGAATTGTAACTACGTCTAGTTCCTTGAATGCTAACCTGCTGAGAACTTTGATGTCTGTGCTTAGACTCTCAGTTTACAATTGGGTCTGATTTCCAGAGATGCTGAGCACATCAGTGAAAATCCAAACACATACCAGTAATAACCTCTACGAAAAAAGCAGCAAGGTTAGCAGCAGCAATCACTGCAGAAGCCACTGAAGTATTTTGGCTGTACACCAAAATTAATATTTATCATTTAATTTATATTTGAAGAGAAATGCCCTGCTAAATTCTTTAGGATGACAATGGAACGGTAAATATAATTGACAATGGTGAATAAGAGATATTGTATTTACATTTGGAATTCTTTGTTTCTCTGACTGAGTTATGTTTGTATACGTAGATGTTTTGTGAAATAGAAAAGAAAAACTTGCTGCAGAAAGGCATTTAGCATCTTTGAAGATGTTATATAAATTGCCAAATGAAATTCAACATCAATACATCCATATTTTAGAGAAAATACACAGGAGTGACACAAGTCCAACCATTCCCACTCTACCTAGCAAGAGGAAAGTGCTTGTCCAGAAATGATTTAATCACTGATCCGTGAAGTAGCCACCTGCCTAGAAAACTTCTCTTTTGTGTAAGATTAGCTTCCCCATAGAAATGGGAACAGTCTACCAGGAACTCAACTGCTAGATTTTCACACTGCTGCTGTCGCCACAGGAAAAGCATTTCCTCACAGGTAAGTGATCCAAGTTAATTTCCTCCTTGAGCATCTGGCGTCTTTTAAGGGGAGAGGAGGTAGAAGAGGAGCGCATTGACACCAGCAGTGTGAAGTCCAGACTGCTACAGTCATTAGATGTGAAGGAAGAAAAAATACTTGATTTGCTCAGATTTTGCATGGACAGTCTCCTGCAGACATTACATTGCCAAAAATACCCATGTTGTTAGGTTACCTGGGCAAAAACTTCAGTTGCACAGTGAAGGATGACTGAGCCTGAATGTAACCCGTTTTCGGAAGCAGTTCCATATGCTTACTCAATTCTTTGCAGACTTCAAACTTCAGACGCAGTGGAGCTTTTGCTCTGCAAGCAGATCAGACATGCTCAGATGGCTTTGAGGCTACTGTTACTGACATCTCGGCAACACTGGAGCTTGGTTCCCTCTCCCCCTCTTGCATCTCTGCTCTACATTACAATTATAACTATTCCAAGCTTCCTTTGGAAATGAAGGGCGTGTAAAACTGCTACAGCAAAATCACACACTTGTCGTCTTTTATGTTAAGTATAGCAAACAAGATTTTGGAATTACTGTAAGTAAACCCAGCTGTATTTCCAGCACTGGTACTCTGAGAAACAGAAAAATGAACACCAGCAACCGTTCCTTGGGCCAAGAATGCCTCAGTTGCTAACCAACAAGTAAGTAGTAAGCTGCTAACCAACACTGACCAACATCGCACTGTGCAGTCAGAAGAATCAAAAGAATGAACCTGAAAGGCCATGACATACCTAAACCATCATCAATGACCCAGCTTGTGAATTCCATTCATCCACGTCATCTCAAAACTTTCACCACAGATAATTAAATTTGTACAGGTAGGGAAAATTACACAAATTCAGCTGCGCTAGGGGGAGTTTCTTACGCCAGGAAACACACCGACAGAGCTGCTTTGTTTTTGTCCCCAGAACTGTGGTGACTTCTTTTTAATAGGTGTGAATTCACAGATCTCTTGTAACATCTCCTCTGCCTCCAAAAGCAGATTCTGCAGGGCTGGAAGTCCTGTTGTGGCTAAACTGTTGCTGCCAGTTCCTCTGGTACACTATTTGTGATCAATCTGCCCTATGAATGGCATATTGGGAGCTTAGGAAGCATCTCCCAGTTTACTGAATTCTGGCTATACTACAATAGGGTGATAGCCACAAACCATACCCTGCTTTGGAATTTTATGCCTATGTGCAGAATTGCCAAGCAATTTACAAATATTTCACTTGTCGTTTTCCTTCTCTTGGACTGGTTTACAAGCTGTCAGTCCAGATGGCCTGCTCTAAATCAACAACCACAGCGTGAGGT
The DNA here is from genome assembly GCF_011077185.1 of Oxyura jamaicensis. Taxonomy (NCBI): domain Eukaryota; kingdom Metazoa; phylum Chordata; class Aves; order Anseriformes; family Anatidae; genus Oxyura; species Oxyura jamaicensis. The sequence goes on along the minus strand of NC_048913.1, from coordinate 2,377,478 downwards.
ACTGGGAGCCTGGAATGATTTCTGGCTGCTGACAGTCTAAGAGAGCTATATGCTAGTTCTTTACATCAGTGCATGTTATAACCTCCAATGAAATTACTTTCCAAAGTGATTTATATTGGAGAGCATTCAGGTGAGACACCTTTTATGCTGCATAATGCTTCCCGATTACTGCACTCTATGAGACCAGAAAGAAAAAAAAAAAAAAAAAAAAAAAAAAACTTATGTTTTGTAATTCTACAGAGCTTGCTGGGCCACTTCAAGTGCCAAAGCTATTTACTTACCTTGAAAACTTGATCTTCTACCTATGCTATAGACTACAGTGTCAAAGATTGCAGCAACAACACTATGATACAGCCAGGTAAAGAAGTTCCTTCTGCTCTGCTTCTGTCAGACGTTTCTGTGTACTGGTGGTGAATAAAAGGCTGTTCTAACATATCATCTCCCTCAAGCCTGGGTAAGATTTTACCCCCAAAAGCTAAAGAATCATCTCTCTACAAGTTTTAGGTTTGTTTCTCTCCCCATCTGGTTAGAAACGAGAGTGGGATAAATCAAAGACTTGATTTTTCAAGGTACTAAGGGCAGCATATTATGTATTAAGTGCTCTTATTTTACTGGAAGTTAACAAAGGATCAGTAGGTTGATTTTTCTTTCAGTTAAGAAATTTTGGTCTAAGCACTTTGACAGCTTCTATCTTTGGGACCCCTTTGACATCTTAAGTTTTCATTAGGATAGTTATTTTGCTTCTGTACTTTTAAGTTTTATCCCTGGGTTATCTAGACCAAGTAAAATCCCTTACATAACTTGTGCTTCTCATATCTGTAGGCTGAATTTCTGAGATAACAGCTTTACTCATTTCTTTCCAACTGTGAAGAATTCTCTGCAGTCTGCAATTCTGGAAAGAGGTTTAGAATGGATGCCTTCTACAGAACCAACCTCTCCCCCACCCTCCCACAAACCCACCCCAACCTTGTTTAAATAGAGCCTAAAATATGCAGATTGGTAAAACAGGAACAGTAAGCATTTCATAGTGACTGCATTAGTTAGAGCAAAGACACCCAGCACCTGAAGACAATTAACAGAGTAAAAGTTCACGTAACAGCATTACAGCAAGAAATGCCTGGGAGACAACGAGCTGAAACATTATCCTTCTGTTACAAAGCAAACAGAAGGACTCTTCAGATGTTATTGAGCCAAGCTATGGAAATACATATATACCAAAAATATTTGGATAATTGGTATTTAGACACTAATCATAAGGTATGTCACTCTGTGTAGTCCTTAATACCTGTATGGGTTAGGAAAAGTTGCACCTTCCTTATTTTACAGGAAATGCAAAAGGACTGACACGATTTATCCAGCATCATATCCCAATTCTGGTAAGACTGGTGATTGACCTTCTCAATAAGGAACAGTTGACAGAAGGCTGCCTTCCAGATCTTAAGTCTCCCATGGATGTTAATTAAACGTAAAGTAAGTGAGAAATTAAAAACAAACAAACAAACAAACAAACAATAAGAATAAAAATTCTTGATGAAATTCATTGGCTGAATCAATTATACCCACTGTGCACTTAACTTTAGACACATTTATCTTTATTGCACATTTTGTGTGCAATTGCATATGATGAAACTCGGCGGGGTTGCTATTCCCTAGGGGCTTAACAGTTACATAACAGACCAGGCACAGCACATGGGACCTTACAGGAGTGGAAAGGCATGAATTAACCCAGGTGCTTCACAGCTACTGCTGGTCCTGGGGATGTAACACAGCAGGTTACCCGATTTCAACTTCCCCAGCAGTGTAGAATTCAGAGGGCTTGTAGTCAGGATGTCCTCTTGAAATGCCAAGACAAAACAAACAAACAAACCTGCTCATCAGCCTCCTGTGATAACCAGGTGGGTCTGACACAGTGGAACCCCAGTGCATCACCTAGTGACATAAGATCTCGTTTGTTAGCTGGAAAAGGCAGCTTACCTGCTTTGAATGACAACGCAGTCCTGGTAAAGTTGGTCATACATACAGATCTTTAAATCAATGTTGGGATTGGGCACCCAAACTGGCACGTCAATAGACACTCCAATGGCACTAAAGCACAACTGTGAATACAGAAATCAAGAGTGTACTTATTTTTATCAGTCTCAATTTGTTGCTGATCTAGACAAAGCAAGAATTTTTGCTATAAACTACACCTGACTAAAATATGTATTATATTAAGGGAACATTAATTAGACAAAGCAAAGGAAATCATTTGTAAAATAAAACCTAGATATTACAGTGCCACAGAACAACAATTAATTATACTTCCATTTGGATTCTTTGCCAGAAAATGTAAAGGAAGAACATGCTGCCCAGGATATTGAGAAGAAATATTTAAAGTGTTAAGTGAATGTGCTACAATTCAGAAATTCAAGAGACTGCTGCTATTTTATCCAGCAAAGAAATACAATAATGGCAGTAGTGCTATGTTTCCTATAAAGATCTTAAGTATAACCTCAGCAATCACATAGCTCAAACACGGAGAAAAACGACCCTTCCCTGCCAGGGCTGAAAGAAAGAGTACCCACAGGAAGCTGCAGTATGCCTCTGCAGCTCCTTTTGTAGACTACTCCATCTGTAGACCATGGGGAGAGCCAAGACTGGCCTACTGAGCTTCTTGGAAGGTGGTGGGGGTTTTTTTTTGGCAAGCTTCTGTGAACTGTTCCCAGGCAGAATTTGGCTTTCACTAAAATGCAGAATTAAAATATGCTAAAGCAGTAACTAAAGTTGTCATCTGTCCCAGCCTTCACACATCAGTTTCACTACTGCATGCTAGATAATTCCAATGCTGAGGTATCAGAAAGAAAATAAACTGCGTGGGTTGGGAATAAAGGAAAATACATTCAGCTCTATATCCAGGACACTAGATATTTTCCAGATGCCTGATAAAATGGGAATATTGGGATGTCTTGCACAGAAATTTGAGAGACTCAACAGGTTTGACAACCACATCACATCAGAAAACAGGGACATGATTTCCAGTTACCTACCATCAGTGCAGACTTACAACTGTAATTCTAAGCTCCCTCATTGTTATTTCTTACATCTATAAACATATTTGTCCTCTACTTGCTTCTCCTGGTTCTAATATAGAAGCTGAGCTCTTGTGATTCTTGGTAGAAGCAGAAGTAGGATTTCAGCAGTGTTTTGAAGCAAGTCTTACACAAATTCACTCACTGGTTTGCAGTCTGAGTTGTCAAACACGATCACAAACTCTGCCTGTACAGCCCCAGGGATAGCTGGGATAAATATAATCTGAAGTTTGACTGAGCTGAAGGGTCCAATTTCCCCTTCAGTAACCTAAACAGGAAGTAACACATTTTTAATAAAAGTCAAACTCTCTTACTCTCATTAGCTCTAAATAGTAATGAAATAAAGAAGGAGTTTATGCTCTTACTATACAAACACACTACTACACCTCATTTGTAACTAGATGGAATAAACTACACAGGGAAAAATGTATCTGTAACTCCTTACAAGGTTTGTTGTGGGGGAAAAAGCTTGGGATGACATGGTTTCACAGCCAGGCATGATCAGAATCTTATTGAGTTAGTTCCTTTTTACTGCAAAACTCTGTATGACAGGTAGATTATTGGTTAACCAAAGGGTTTCCATTATATTGGTATGTACCTAACACATAAAGAAGCTGCCTAGGGCTACTGAATGCAGTGTAAAGTGCTCCTGCTTTTTTATGGATAGGAAGAAGCTATAAATGCTAATAAGAGCTATTATCTGAACTCTTATACCCAGACTCTTCAATATGGCTCAAGTCTGTGACTTCATATAACAATGAAATGACAGAACAGAAAAATCAGTTTGACTACAAAAAAAGTTAAATCATAGGAAATGTAAATGTACATGGAAACTCCTTTGGTTCAAATATTTCTTATAAATCAGAATAAAGGACTAATACGTAATGTTATTTCATTTTAACAATTAACTGTAATACTGGGCTTGAACTTGACTGTGTACATAAGCATTTCACACTAGAGCCAAGACAATTCCCTTTGTTGTAGGCTTAAACTACTGAAAATCTTCCAAATCAGGATATTCGTTACCTTTCCTAGCATAATTTCACGTGGTGTTTCTTCAGGGGAAGGTTCCATTAAATTACATGCATTATCTGTGTCTAGATCTGATCTGAAATTTAATGCACCTTGAGTAAGTTGTTCTGTAGAAAAAAGAAATACAGGAATTGTGCATCTATTCACTAAACATCAAACAGAGCACAAATACATTGATTTTGGTCAACACAGCAAACCCAATACTGTAGCCCAGAGGAGGGAAAATGGAAATGTCTGGAAAGAAAATTCTATTTAGCCATACAACTTTGTTCTAGTCCAGAAGTCCATATTAGGCATCAAGCTTCCCATTGCAGGATAACAATATTGTTTCAGGAGGATAATGTATATATTGGACTTTGTTATACCTCGAAATGCAGATTCAACTGAAAGCTCAAACTGGGCTTTAAGAACAGTATTTCCAGGAGAAGATTTTGCTGTTGCTCTGCATGTACTACTGTCACCTGCTGACGCCTGAACTTTGAATCTTGTTCCCAAAGCGCCAGTGTTTGTCAGGTTGATGGTCCGTGAAATTGTCTCTCCCACCACATGAGTGCCAAAGTCAATGAGCACTTTATCTAGTGCCAGCTGTAGGAAGATAAACTATTCATTACTACTATCCTAGATAGTCAGCCGTATCAATTAAATAAGCATCCACCTTTTCAAGAACAGGGCTTCAAAGTTCTTATTATCATTTCAAAAACAGTATCAAATAATGACAAACTATGGGCACTCTTCTTTTTGTAGGAGCCATCTAGTTTGAACAACGTATCATGAAACGGAGACACTTGCATTACAGTCCACTATATGACAGTGGGAACAACTGGTTAAATTCTGTTCATAGTAGCAGCTTTCTTAATTCTTCACTCTGGATGTAGATAATATTTACAAAACAGTTCAACATTTATACTCTTGTACTACAGTAAGATGGTCTTACTAGCATCGGGCTGCCAAGCAAGCATTCAATGTCATATCAGTTTTTAACACTCCTGTCTCGTTTCTCTGAGCTTTCATGGTTTACAATCAGTATAAAGAGTAATACGCTACTTCATGCTGAGTTTTCACCAACTTTCTAACTGGGTATGTGATAACAAAAGGTGTATGATTCAAGTTCAAGCACCAAACAGACAGACAACTTGGTTAACTTGCTAGTAACCAATACTGGGAAGGTCTTACTGGAAGCTAAGAAATTGTTTTCTGTGAAGAGACTATCCATTTAATAGGGAAGAAGAAATATAAATACCTCTTACTAAATATTTTAAATAATGTTTATGTTATCTCAAGTTTTCTGCAGTTACACTGACTTGAAAATATTTAAGCAGTCACTTACAATGCACGTCTTGGCTGTACATTTCAATGGAACAGAAAAAGAACCTGTCTGGGCCATAAACATGACTTCTCCTTCCAGATTTTCATCTATCTAAAACACAAAAACAAAACCCGCAGCCAAATAATTTGCAAGATTCACTCTATTTGATCAAGTCTGATGAAAAGTATTTTTACTCATTCTTTAACATTAAAACGCATGTCTACAGATTCTACATTTGCACTTCAAGCCAGTTTTTGTTAACTGCCTGGCCAACTTGAGCTGGGCAATATCCTTTGATAAGCATTTTTCTAAAATGCACCCTCAGAAAACGTCATATTTCAATGCAACAGCACGTGAACATGCACGTTGTTCTAGGTACAATAGTACCTCTTCTAGAATTGTAGTTTGTTTTCCTGTTAACAGTTAAAAATACTTTTAATCAGACTAGTGGATTACACTAGGATTCTCATCACTGTGTAACTATCACTTAGGTGCACTTACCGCTGGCTTAAAGGTTACTCCTACTTCACAGGACATTCCAGGAGACATTTTGCCAGGTGGCTCAAACCTATGGAGATAAGCAATGTAAAATTCCAAACCGAACCTATGTATGAAACATGACAAAGAATATTTATATAATACTTTTCCACTTGGATTAATTTACTACTCTAGAAAGTCAGCATGAGGGACAGATTAATGAAAAACTACAGAACTCTAGTGTAACCTTAAAACAACAAAGGCTGATTCTTTGAGGTTTTACTCAAAGTCTTAAAAAGCTTTTAAAATGAAAGAATTTATTGTGTTCACTTTACAAACAAGGCAACTGGTGAAGCTGTGGCTCAATAATGTTATTACAAATAGTGTGGAGCAATCACCTATTCTAACACCTAGGAAGCAGTCTTGCATTAATTTTGACTACTCTGACATCCCCACTATCCAAAAAGGAAATGAAGAGGAAAAAAGCAGGTTACTGCAAATGATTAGAGAATGTGCTGCCTGCTGCAAGCGGCATCAAAATTATCTTGAATAGTAACTGCCAGTCACTTCAATGCCTCATTTCATGGTCTCTGGGATGCAAACAAAATGCCCATCAGAAGACAAGAAGTCTCACAGCTGCACTCTAAATGAAATTACTAAGGCACAACTAGAGCCCTATTCTGCCTGATGAAAACAGGCTAGAGAAAATAGATAACTGGATGTTGCTAGCCATGGGAATACCTGAGTAAACTGGGCCACACTGAAACACAACATATATGTTAATCACAATCGTATGAAAACGTAACTAAAACAACAAAACCAAGATGAAATGTTTTCAGATAGAAATAGAATACTTTTCACAATACAGAAGTGTAAAATCTAAGCAGGCAGGCAAATAAGCTGCTGTATGCTGAGCTTCAGAACAGGTCACTAACAGTTTCTCCTGAGAAAGACCTGAAGGAATAGCCCCTTCTATTTCAAATATTACTTTGATAAAATAAAAGTTTGATTTAGAGCATGTGCTGCCAAACACCATGGGTTACATATACAGACGCACACAGAAACACTACACCAAAAAAGAATTGTTATAGACTGCCATTGCGCTGAGATGTAATAATGCTCTTTAACCATTAGAATATTGCTGCTACATTGAGAAACAGAGCATCTGTCACTGAACTAAGTTCTCAAATGGTATGTCTGTAACTGTGCAAGAAATATAAACAGCTGACACCATGAAAGCTTAGATGTAATGGATATTTTCCAAAATATATGTAGGTTATTTGTTGCTAGGTACCTGGCACAAGTATTTTACCTCCTTGTACCTACAAGGAGGTCCTTTTCCTGTTTTTCAACAGATCTGACATTTTTGAAAAAAACTTTCTACTTGCTCAGGGCTAGCAGTACCCATGGGTATATGTTGCCTCCCACAGATTAGGAGCTGCACCCTCTCACCACTACAGGAGCCAATGACATACAGCTCAGACTGTAAGTCTCTTCTCAGCTCTGAGACACAGTTCTTTTCCACATCACACAAGGACGGAATATAATTTAGGTGCATCTAATGAAGATCTATCTATCTTAATTTGCCACGGAATTTGATTATATCTCCTGTTGTGGTACAAAGGTAAAAAGAAGCAACTCATTTATGGTCAATTTTACTTACTGAATGCTGATGAAGTCCTTCAGCCACTCACTGATTCCCACCAGTCTGCAGAAATTAACACTGTAGGATGCATTTGTCAAAACTATCTTCTTTTTGTAGATTTTACCAACATCGAAGTCCTTGAAATATCAAATACAAGGTGTGTTATATAAAGGAATATCACATTATAAAGGAATATCACACAAGGTGTGAATTACAGTAAGTAGCATTTACACACGTAATGACAAAAGCAACTAGTTTTACCACAGTCATGATTATAGTGCGAAGTATTGTATAAACCCAGAAAGCACTGCCCTGCTCCAAACAAATCCAATTCAAAGATACAACTTACAGAGCTGGTAACTCATATTTCATAGACATGGCAACATTATCTTGGTGTGCACACAGCTAACGTGTCAAGCTGGTCTGTATTTTCCTGCCACGAAAGTTGTGTAACTGGGTATTCACTACCACAAGACAAGCAGAGCCCTGCAGGCTGTCTGCCTGGCAGCACGTGTCTCTCTGACAGTTCCAATTACTGCCTGATTGGCTGCACTGGCAGCCTTTTCGAGTGCGAAGAAAAACCAGGCAGAACATCGTACTTTCTTATGCTTGCAGATTATAATACAGGCATAAACTGATAAACTCAGATTCTTCCTGACCAGTACAGTATTATGGTCACTTGCAAACTGTAATCTTTACTTCATAGTGGAAGGCATGGCCTTCATCATTATCTTATATTAATAATGTATGTGCAAACAATACCTAGGAAACAGTTGTACTGCCTTTTAAAAGGATGAAACATCTTGTTAGACTGTGTTCCATTCATTTGCTCATCTTTCCAACGTTATTTACATTTCCTTAATAAAGGAACTACTTTGTATTTTGGTTTGACTAAACACCTGTTCAATTCAATGCACTGAGTTTGGCAGTGATGGACTTGTTTTTCTTCACAGCAAGTGGTTTGGTGCTGTGTTTTCGACTTGTGACCAAAACCATGCTGATAATACACTCATGTTTCAGCTACAGCCCAACAATGCTTGCAGAGTCATGGCTCCTGTTTTTCACTCTGCCCCTGCAGTGAATAGGCCGGGGGGAATACAGGAGGCTGGGAGGGGACACAACATGCAGGTGACCTAAACTAACCAAAGAGATGTTCCACACCATATAACCATGCTCAGCAATAAAAAGGGAGATGCCTAGCCACCTTTCGCTTGGGAACTGGCTGGGCATCAGTCTACCCATGGGGAGTGCTGAGAATTTGCCTTCAGATTGCTTATTTTCTTTCTCTTCTTCCACTTTAAACACTTTTTATTTCAATCCACAAGTTTTCGTCTTCCCCTGCTTCACCTGGGTGAGGGCAGAGTGAGCAAGTGGTTGTGTGGTGCTTAGCTGTCTACCCAAGTTAGCCCTGGTAGGCAGGATGAGACACTGTGCAGAATGGCCACTAACCTTGAAATGAATGTAGCTTGGTTTACTATAGAAAGTTCGTCCCTTAGGTTCATGACCAGACACTATTTGCTTGTGAGAAACCGTAGTTTGGAATTCTTCCATTTTTTTCTCAGAAATCTCTTTTTTCATTACACTCAGAGCCAGCTGCTTTGTATCCATGTCTTTGTTGGATACCTAATAAGAAGCATCAATAAAAAACACTGTGACCTAAGGAAGTAACTGTGATCATAGAATCTGTAGATCAAGGTAGAATTTTCTGTGATTAGAATCTCTAAGTACCTGGCCAGCCTTTGCTGCTCTCCAGATTAAATTCAACTTCCCAACTTGTATATGAAGAAGTGAATTTATTTTCAATTGTTTTGTTCTATATTCATCGAACACCAGAACATTCTGTTTTTAATGGCAGCAAATGGGTTATTTTCTCCACTTCCTGAACAAACATTTAGAGAGAATCAGCTAACTTCACTGGAACATTTCAGTTATGGTCCAGTGCTTCTTTCATTTGAAGCACATGGATACATACTGACATTGCTCCTTTCTGATGGATTCTGAAGTCTGCTCTTAGAGATCTACATCTCAAAAAAGCAGTATATGGAAGGATACCTTGGAATAACATTTAAGATTTAACTACACAATTCCACTCTACCTGTTCATTACTTACTTCTGTTTAAAGTATGGAATACTGTTGCTTTGGAGAAAATATACTTTTCTTTGCCTGGTTTGGGATAGAAAAAAATGTTTCCACATAAAGTAATCTGTGTTGCCAACAGAAAGTCATGTCCAGTTTTCTTGTTTGTTTTAAAACTCAAGTGAATATGATGTGATGTATGTCTTCACATATCTCTGAACTAAAATTGAAGTGTTGTTTTCTCCTTAAGAGAAAACCACAAAGATAGTGTCCATCAGCAAGTATCCTGATAACATTCTCACGTCTGAATCTTTGTATCTAAGTAATAAAGACTGCATTTTAACTGCAAAAATGGTTAATTATTTTTGAGCAAGGTTCATAAAACAGCACCTGCCAGTATCATTACTTCAGATATGTGTAACTACTAGAGAAGGAAATAAGAATTTTCTAATCCATTAAGATGTTTTTAAGAATAATTTCAAACTTTTACATACTTGAACTTAATAACAGGACAACTACATATCCACATCTATTTATTTCTGATTTTTAAGGGAAGATATCACAACTTTTACCTTGTGCCAATCACATTCCTGACTCCAAAGACCAGGGAACTCTGGTTCTGCTAAGATCTTGTCCTTCTCTTTCTCATCTTCAACACTTTCACAGAGCACATCATCTCCTACAAAAGCAGTTTTCTCTCCATCAGCTTGTTCCTCAGCTGGTGAACACCTTAACTTTTGTGAGAGAAAATAAATTTTGAAGATATCATTAAAAATTACTAGAGGACGGTTACTTTAACAGCCTCCTATGGCATCTTTTCATGCAAAGTGACTGGTCTATAAAACTCCAGGGCTGAAGAGGACAACTTAAGTCAATCCCTTCCTAAAGCACACAACTCAAAATCTTATAGTAACAAGCATCTATAGGAGGCTAGAAACTAGGCCTCAGGCACAGGAATACCAGCTGTGCATTTTTTTTTTTATTTTATTTTTTTGACTGTTTTGTCTATTACATGATAACCAAGGACTTTGTTGCTTTGCTGTTTTCACCAACAACTACTCCCCTCTCCCCTGATTTCATCAGGGGATTCAATTCATCCCACCTTTACTATCCAGGCCAGTACCCCCTGTAATATTGTGTAAATCAATTAAAACAAAACCAAAAAACAAACAGGACGCTTATGTCGTGAAAATACTAGAAAAGAGATGAGCAACCATCAAGAGATCTAATGGGAGAAATTACACTCCACTTGCTCTTTACTGCCTGGTATTTGGCTGTAGCCTGTGCTATTCAGAGGCAGAAGAAAAACTCACTTTCCTACCTTTTTGACCAAAAAAAAAAAAAAGCCTAAAGATGGTTATTTTTTGACCTTTGTTTACCTGTGATATTGCTCCAGCTGGATGTTCGCAGGTCTTCTCAATATAGTGCCATGTTTTCCTTCTCCACAGTAAAGAATCCTTACGTTTACCACCACTCTTACTGGCCTTAGTACAGGATTGACGATTTTTCTGCTTACAAATGGATGCTTTTTCTTGTAAAATTCGAGATACAATCTCAATTTTTCTTGACTTTTGCTGTTCTCTAAAAGCTCTGTAATAAAATATTTAAGAAACATTAAACCAACCATGGTTGTTTACTAATAACATTAATTACAGTCCAGTTTCTTTTGAGCCCTTAAGCTAAGCATTAAATCTTTGAATTGGGAGCAGTGGTAACATATGTAAAAATGCAATTGGATTCAAAAGCTAAATATATTTATATAATCATACCCAATTAGAGCGTTTTAGAAGTTGAGGAGTTCACAAACATATCAGTCATCATTACTGAAAAAAAAAAAGTTTTTAAATAATTTTCCAAACTTAATTAGCAATTTAAAGAAAATTGCCTGAAATCCAGTGGATTTAATAAAGAAAGGAGGGTAAAAGGTAAGGCCATACATACTGAACTTGGAAGATACAAATTCAAAGCTGTGTACGACTATACTGCCATGACACACTTGGCAGATCATTTAATCTGTTTTAATGCCAGCAGCTAAACACACCATTTTCTGCAACAGATATTATGCATGCTAAAGATCCCTTCTAATACAGACTTTCACCTTTTCAAATAACACAGCTAACATTAAGACTAACAAACTTGTTTCCCCTGTGCCTGCAAAGAGAAACAGTAAAAGGGAGAAAGCAAGCAAAGTGAAAAGAGACAAAAGATTAAACTTTAAAAGAGTTAGACATTTCCTGCAGATCTGTACAAACTGATACACTTGCTTTATTAACAGGCTTTTTAGAATGTATATAATACTGCTTTTGCTATCAAGACTGAAGCCTTATTTATCAAAACTTATACTAATTAGAGATTTAATAAGCAAAGGTTCAATATTTGCTACAAGTTATTGCCTTCGTAGATGAGCCAGTATGCAGAAACACATACCTCAAGCATCCTCTGTTTAGTACATTAGCTCAAATTCATCTTCATATGGAGTTAATGAAATTACTGAGCTTTGCACTAGAGTAGAGGAGATACAGGCAATTGTCAATTGTGCTAAAAGGCAGAGGAGCGATTTCGTTTCTGACCTTACTGCAAAGCAGTCTTCCAAAGCTGGTCTTTAAAAGTCTAAGAAAGCCAATGTTTATATGGACAGTGTTCAGGAAACACAGAAGTTCAGTTATTTCAGGCATCCAGTTTAGATTCACTGAATTGCCCTCCTGGGGTAGTTTATCTCCTTAGCAGTAATCAGAACACGGGCTCCAAACTGAATAATACAAAAGCTCAAATTTCAAGTTGCTTAAAACAGGCTACACAAATATCATACATGCAGAGTACAAGAATGAGCTCCCTCTCTTGAGACAGTACTATGTGCATTATGTTTTCAGAATCTGATTAAGAGATCCAATGTATTTCTGCATGAGCATCAGTAAGCAACTGGGAGTGTGGTATCAGAATGAATACTTACTGTTTCTCTCTTTCATGCTGTAACAGTCGTTTATGGAGAAAAATTTCCTTGGCAACATTGCCTCCTTCTGCTAGGATGGCCTCCCTCATTTTCAACTCCTCTTTCTTTGCCTCAAAGGCCATTGCTTTGTTCCAAGCCTGGAGTGCTTTAAGTTTTTCCTATGAAGCCAAATAAACCACAGTTACATATTTGATTCACATATCGAAGAAAATCAAACAGAATTTGGTCCCCTTATCCAAGTAGAAATTTGTGGTAGCTTTCTCTGAAATAGAGCTTATTGTTTTTGATCTACACAATAGTCAAGTAAGCTGTCAGTAGTCTGTGTACGCTGGAGATACAGAAAGCTCTGACCAGGTCAGGGCTACATTTTTACCCTTACAGCTCCTATCAAATAGTATTAAATTAAGATCACTCCCTCAGATTCTAAAGAACACGAGTATGTGAGGGAAGTAGCTTAGCTCTAAAATTCTTAATTTACATTATTTAAATTCCTAAGTAACTGATTTTCTTCCATTTGTTTTCTTCATATGAAGTTATTTCTTTGAGGATCTAAATAACTGGGCACACTTCTGGCCAAGTTTGGGAATTATTTGTAGTATGCATTATTTTCAATAAAGTTACCTACCACAGCAGCTAGATTGTTCACAGAATAAACTTGTAAGTACAAGTGTCAAAATACTAATACCGCTCATACTAACACCATTACCCCTATAGTTAAATTCTCCTGTTTAAAAGGATATTTGGTCTACGATATGACAGCATCACACAATTCTGCAGTGAAAACTGGAATTACTTTCACCAAAACCTCACAGTCTAACAAGTTAATTTCCTCATTCCCCATCTAAGCCACAGCAGCAGTACCCTATTGGAAGTTATGCTGTTTTTCAGGGAGAGCACAGCTTGTATCCTTCTCTCCATATGCTCCTGAGTTTTCACTTCTTCCTTTGCATTCTCCTCATGAATTCTGTAAGCAGAGTAAAATCTTTCAGGCTCAAATCCTGGGAAGATTTTAGTATTAGAATGTTTAACCTGACAGATAGTAATTGTGTATATCACCAAACATACTCTCTGCAAGTCTCTGTGTTTACTATGATACTGGGTGTGGGTAAAGTGGAACAGTTGAGTCTTCTATATACAGTATCACTCAAATTAAAAGTGCCAACAGGCTTTCAACCATTTTGCTCAACAACTCAAATTTTGAATATGAAGAATGCGTTTCACATTATGATATATGTCTAGAAAGCAGGTGTTGCTCATATAATCGATATCTAAACAATTACATATTGAACTTTATACAAGCCAACCATTTGTAGCCACGCTAAAAATAAACCCTAGAAACTGTAAGACCTAGAAATATGTAAGCATGAATCAAGTCTGAGTATCTCAGTTAATTTAATGGCAAACTAGAAAATAATTACTAAGATGTATATATTTGATACATTATTCAGCAAAAAAAGATCAACTGATTTGGTTCAGTTTGTTTATCTTAATTACTGTGAGTTTGTATGTGTCATCTAAGGAAAAATAAACAGCACAATTATTTCAATCACTTTTTCAATTAAGTCCTAATATACAAGTTAAAGTAACAAATGCTTACAGTTTCTTTAGATGCAAAATAATTTAATATCATAGTGATTATATAAAAAAAAACTATGAAGGAAACATTTAGTTTACCATCCACCATAAGAGAACAGGAGCACAGAGAAATGCCCTATGAATCTATTTTGCCAGACAGCATTTCAGAGGTAATAATAGAAAGGCAGAATGCTTTCAAACCTGGCAAAGTTTCAAACCTGGGATTCTGTTACAGTTAATAACCCATACACATATAAAAGTTTTTCACATAATTTTTAATGCCTACAAGTGGTCAGAACCCCCTGCATCTCATCAAAATGGTCCCTTAAGCTACTAGAACTGCCCGTGGATTTTCTTTTTTCAGGTCCTTTTGTGCCATGTAAGATTTGAGGGGTTCCCAGCACTGGCACGGTGGCAGAAACTTCTTAAGTGTAACAGAGAGGACACATCTAGCAGAAAAATAATTACTTCTCAAAGGCTATGGGATAGACAGTTGTACACCAGAGAAAGTACAGTGATGGAGGGAGGGGGAGAGAAGTTAATGATTACCTTGCCATGCTTTTTCTCAGGAAGCAGACTGCTTTTTCATGGTTCTTTTTGGCTTCTTCAAGCATTTTTTTATGCCTTTCTTCATGTTCTTTCTGGACTTCCTCCTCTTTTCTACAAAAAGACAGGCAAACCAACAGGACTAAAGAAACCTTCATCGCATCATCATGTTATTATCATCATGTTATCTAATGCTGAGTAGTCTATCAGTATGTTCTGAAATGGGGTCAGCCTGTTTCCCCCCCTCTGTACAGTCTCGTTTTCAGAAAACCTATGAATTGCTAAACTAGTGTCCATTTTCTCTCCACGTTTAGATGAACTCGATCCCAAGTTTAGAAGGTCCCAGCATCCAACAATAACACAGACATATGCAGTTCGTCTGATCTAATGAATTTGGTTTCCTTCGACAAAAATCATTCATCTTTTTTCTTTAGCAACTTGATTATGTCAGAAATCTTTACCTATGTAACTGCAAGACTGAGCAATTCTTATGTTAATTCTCTTTCCTCGTAACAATATTTCCGAGCCAACACCCAGCTCAGAAACACAATACCACTATTACTTCCATTAACTAATCTTCTCAACCCCTAAAATAACGAACTAGCTAAAAGTAAATGAGAGAAAGGAAGCAGAGTCTGACTTGTAGGCGCTTACTTTTTTCTTGACAGCTGATTTTCTTCTGCTTGCAATGCTGCTATTTTTTCCTTACGAATCCGTGCTTCTGCTTTTTCTTGGTATTGAGACTCTAGCTCCTCCTCATCTTTTTGAAGTTGTTTATGGAGGACTTCATATTTTCCCTGCTCAGTTTCTATCCGCCACATCTCAAGCCTTTTAAACAAAGTGTGATCTGTTTGCACCAAAATATTGGCATTCTTTCACTTACTTGAGGTTACTGAGTAACTAAGGCTCCATGGTGAACGTGACAATCTATCAATTTTTTATGTTTTAAACCATACTGTTACTTACATGGGAATTGTACCTTTCAGACTAAGGCTCACATGTAACAGCATATCTAGTTTTAAAGACATCAAAAACACTGGTCAAAAAAGAAGTTCAAGTTTTTTCTGTCTTTGACATTCATATTTACCAAGAAAACATGAAAAACAAGAAAAAAAATAGAGAAACAGCTCTCTTCCTCTGTCTCCCCCACCCTTTTGAAGAGAAAATAACTTCAAGGACAGGTTGTAGTTTTTATTCTTCCATGCTTTGCTGCAGGAATTTATATGACACATACACATAAACAGATTATTATAGTTATCGCTAATCTCACAATAAATATTTGAGAGTTTTAAAGCTATTATACAACATTGCAGCAGAATGTACTGTGGTCTTCTTAATCACTTGGTTAAACCTGCCCATAAGCTCATGCTTATGATCTTCTCTAATGTAGTTGCATCAGTAGTTGTACCTCTGGTGCAAAAATACAAACACACTTGCCTGTTACCTTCTGTGGAAGACAGTTTTACTATGTCTCATATAAATGAATAATGTAGCATGTATGAGCAATCAGTTGCAAGTAGCAATATCAACTTAGCTTAAAGATACAAAGTCCTACTACAGCATCTCCATCATTCTCAATTTCCACCTTTTCCTTTACGTCCTGTGAGAACCAGTAAGAGGCATAAATTAGAAGTATTTATGCTTACTCAGAAGTTGGTCTCCTTTAGTCCATCTTATTTTCCAATTAAACTGGGACTTGTATAGAGCCACAATTTGTGAATAAATAAATAAATACCTTATGTGTGAAAAACAAATTCGGAAGCTGGGCCACAGCAATCCATTTCCTAAGCAATGAAACAGTTTAGGCTAAAAGGCTTTGCAGTGAACCTCATGACCTCAAATCACGTAGGCTGGTATTTACGAACCGTTTCTAATGGATTCATGAGTTTCTCTCTAAACATCATACGAAGAACATAATAAAGATTGACTCCCTTCACACCATTTTCTCATTCCCTCACTTACATGTTTTCTTTCAGCGTCAAAGCAATTTTCAACTCAAAATCCTTCTCATCCTCCAGTTCAGTGCACAGTCGCCTGTGCGCTGCCTGTAGGCGGAACATGGCTGCGCTGGTACATTAAAAAAAGAAATAATGAGAAATAAAATGGAACTAATGAATATTAAAAAAATAAAATCCTCCCCCCATCCCCCCCTCCCCCCCAAAATCAGCAACAATAAATAATGGCTTGAAGCTGACATTTGTATCTTAGAATTCCACTAATTTATACAAAGCCTCTTACTTCGCTTTCTAAGTGTCCATTGTTCCTTCAAAGACATAGCTTTCTTTAAACTATTACACATCAGTTGAAGTTTACAGAAAAGTATTTATTTAAAAGCACTGACTGGTAGTTTAAAGCGACTAAACTAATTCTTAACTGATTTCTTAAACTAATAAAAGAAGTATCATTATTAAGTTTACGCAAACCTAGAGAACCATGACTGATTTCACCTGTAAAAATGGCACTACAATCCTCTCTATACTTTGGCTACAATAGCAGCATAGCAACACACTTACTTCCCTTGGGCTTTTCTACCCAGGAAAATTAGAGCACAGATAGTACAGCATCCACAGGCACTGAACTGACTATATTAACAAACTCCACCCTGGAATTGAAAACTGGAAATGGATCTTCCACCTGTAGTTACTACTCCAACTTCACACTTTTCTACTAGGTGTCAGTAATGCTAATAGCAGCTAGTATTTTCATTAGTGTTAAAACAGGATGCATTTGAGCTTCATAAGCTAGGAACTTACAAGGTCTTCTTCCTTCACTATTAATTTGCTAAATATAATAGATTGCAAAAAGTGTTATGTTCCTGCATACCTAGTCCTCACAATTTGACCTGTCATAAGTATAGAAACCTCATACAATGTTTTTCAGTCTTTGTTGGTCTTTAAGTGTCTGTGAGACCCTGAACAAGGAGCACTAACACCCACCACAGAAGTCTCATTAGCACTCAACTCATTATTTTTGTTTGATCAACTACTCCATTGGCAAATAACCTACCTTTATTTAATCTGTCATTCATTGATACCATAACTTAAAGAATAACATAGGTCAGAAAATGCAGCTGCAAAGTTTGTTCACAATACACTGGCTCCTGATACACAAGCCACCCACTTCTTTCTATTTAAACCAAATGTGAGGAGTACAGTAAATTGCCTCCTACTTCCTAGCAAAAGTGTTTCAGAACAACTCCTGCATGCAGAACTACTCCTGAAAGGCATTTGTGCATTTCACAACATAAAACAATTTTTAAAATGGCATACGTATAAACCCTGGTTGGAATAGCTATCAGAAGGAAAACCATGACCTCAGCAAGTGACATAGCATGCTGGTATTGGTTGATTATACTGAATAGAATTGATTGAGAGACTGAGAAACGTAATTGAGAGTAATGAATGAGGCTGACCTAATAACCAGTTGTTGCTAGATTCCACTTTAAAATACATACCTCTTCCCTATCTATTTGTAAATCCCCACCTCTTACGGCACTCTGATTTAACTAACCAAGTATTACCTCTAGAGCTGAAGGCATAGAGACTGATGATTCCCAATTAATGCACCATTATTTATTTCAGAAGGAGGAGCTATTGCTGAAAACACCAAGTCACCTGGAAGGTGACTGCAGTATTAGCATTCACCAACCTAGGAGTGAATGCACTGCTCTGCTGGCAAGCTGAACATGCACAACAGCATTTGTATCACAACAGCCTTCCAAGCTATCGCCGTTGTCAGCACAAGATGCAACACTGTTGGGTTTTGTCACTGACCGATCAACATCTCAACATACGTGCTTAAATATTCTATCAATTGTTCAACAACATGACACGGTGAAAAAAGGAAACTAGCTCATTAATTACACACAGATAAAAACAGCGGATGCCTGTAGTCTGGTATCCAGAAATATTCTCTACCTACACATTGTCAGCCTCCTTCTCTTTTTGTATTTCAATGTCTACATAATCCAGCTGTTTTTCTAGCATTTTGATCCGCAGCTGGCAGGTAGTCAGCTCGTCTCTGAAACAAATAAACAGATTGTTTACATTTTCCAAGTTCTCTACTCTGTCCCATTAAACTGTTCTTTTTGAAGGTCAGGATTCACAGCTGGAATTCCTTCAACTCCCCAACTCCCCACCACCATCCCACTTTTAGATCTTACGAGGTTCTTCACGAGCCCGTGTTAATTTCAATTATTTTCTCTAAAAAAATCCAGAAAAGTAACAATAGTTTAGTCTGACTTCATCTACATTACCAAAAAAAAAAAAGACAACAGCATAAACAGCATTTTTACATTAGCCTTCTTCAGATACATCTGCTGCCAATGAAAGTTTTTTGACCTTTACACAGCAAAACACTCCTAGCAGGTGCTTATTTTAAAGTATGTCAGTAACTTCACCAATTCCACTGTAACATTTCCATCACAGTTAAGAAAATGTTTACAATATTTCCATTTATTGTTTCTGACTGTTGAACCCACAGAATTGTGCGAACGTAACAGAGGAGTTAGCATCTAATTCTTCCAGATCAAACCCCTCTTCTTTAATATCAGTATTAATGTTTCTTTTTTTTTTTTTTTTTTTTTCAAAAGTGTAAATTATTATTACCATAACCATACAGGTTATAATAATAACTTTACCAAACAGGTGAAGTAACCCAGTATTTGATGGCATATTTATGCTGATGCCTTATATTTGCTTCGATACTAACCTGATTTTCTGGACCACAAGTTCCTTTTCTTTGGCTACGTTGTTGAGCTGTTTTAGGTTCCTGTATAAGGCTAATGTGGAAATTCTATCTGCATGCTTTGTAGCCCCAGTGTTATTAATGTTGCTCCAACAGTGTTCCAAGCTCTCTCTTTGAATTGAAAGACATGATGAATAATGAAAACATGACAAGTTTAAAAGCTATTTGAAGTTTGTGCATCATCCATTTATGCATTCATGGGTTCTTTATTTCAGTTTTACTCATTCTACCAAACTGATACAAATATCATCAATATAATAAGGAAAAAATAAAGGTAATCAGTACAAAAAGCTTGAGTACATGCACTTAAGCCAAGATTTTCCAGACTTAAGTATCTAATGTTGAACGTTTACTCACACATGTAATACATTAGTTACATGTCTTTGTTTTGAAATGCCTGTAGCTCCTCCTGATTATACTGTTTTCAAATTTCAGTTTTCCTGAACGGCAGTTTTAAACTTTAAAGCGAACATTCTAAATTAGTTTAGAACATTGTATAGAATGCTTCAGTCTGCAAGTGAGGTAATCTCTCTTACCATTTTGGTCTATTTAAACATACAGAAAGAAAAGGTCTGAAAGTAGTAGGTTTTTGTTGTTGTTTGGTTTGTTGATGTTTGTTTATTTTTAAAAATCATCTTGGCATATTTTGACTTCCTCTGTTGAGTACAGTAACACTGTCAACATTTACTGGCAGTAGGCATATGTGCTATGCAACTTCCCACATACATATATTAATAAACATTATTTCAGCTTTTCATCGTGCTCTATAACCCTGTGCCAGGTCACTCCAGGGCAGAGATCAAGAGTTTTGTCAAAGTAGGCCAAACTGTGCTTTGATCTTTGTCAAGAAAGCAGCAAATACTTAAGGCCACGTTCAAATCACTGAACTATTTTTCATACATGACCTTTGTTGTATGTGAATTTATTTCACCAGGAATAAAACTGCTCTATCACTTTCTTTAAAACCGAAGTGGTACCAACCTATCATCTCACCAGTTCTATGCTAAACCACTTCACACGGTGGTACAAAACTCTGTATGTATTCAGAAACTTACAATCCAACACTACAAAAGGCAAAATTATCTTTTTTCCAACAACTCCTAATGTTCTGTAAGTACAGAAGAATACGAACATAACACAACATACTATTACAGAGAACTAGCTGGGTTTTACAAGTGTAAATTGCTTGGTATAAAACCACCCAGGCTAATAACTGCTCCTTTAAGGGCAGCTGAGTAACCCACATGAACGTAGTGCAACCACTGTGTTAGATAAATGCATATTGCCTATGACTAATTTGACAAAAAAATAGAGCTGAATTAACCAAACCTTCTCTGGAAAAGGTAAATTACCACTATAAAGGAAGTTGTTGTTAGAGCTGCTAACAAAAAAATGAATTATTTACATGCTAGATTCAGACTTGTCTCCAGCTCCTTCAGAAGTGACCTTGTTCCCCATCTTACCACCATCAACCAACTCTTCATCAAGCTGGTGCTCTAATAGAAAATAAAACAACAGTTTAATAAAGAGACTTTGAGCTTCAAAATGCAAAGCTCTAGTGTACTTGCTGCCAGCTCTATATAGAGATTCAGGGATGACATTTTATAGCATTACTTTAGTGCAAATTTAAGAAAAAAAACAAAACAAAACAAAAGACAAAAAAAAACACAGGACTGCTACGGTACACCTGGAAACCAAAGCAGGAAAATGCTAAGTCTACTATGTTTATCTTACATTAACACCCTGCTACATGTCTCATTATTCTGACCTGCAGTGAAGATAGAAGTATTTATTAAGCCTTATTTAATAGGTATTACTTATATATTGTTAAATATTTACGTAGTCAGGAAAAGGACAGTGAAAAAAAGAATAGCCTAAGAACATTTTCTCAACATAAAAATTGGTAGTCAGCACTATACCATACATGATAACCCGTAAAATGGTAGATACGTTGCTTGACATAACATCCATAAACATATTTTTGGACACAATCAGAGAAATCAGTTGCCTATTAACAGGCAACTGGTGCCAGCTTAGATATCTGAGTGCATCCAACCACTTCACGGAGTTGGATCTGGGGAAGACCTATGGCATGGCTGTGCTAGATGTCTAGAGCACCCCAAGTGGCACTAGATGCTAATGTATTAGTGGCTCAATCAAGCCCATACAAATACTGATTTTTACCATCATCTACACTGAACCAAAAAAGCCTTTCAGAATTAAGGTAAAAAATTACTGCTACAGAACAAAATGGGTTAGATTTGAACTAGTTACACCTGTTGCCGTGTAATGCTAGAAAAAAAAAAAACTCTTGGAATCATTGCATTTATTTGGAATATTGTCTCACCCCTAGAACTGTACTCTAACACAGGCTTTTTATAAGTTATCAGTATGATTTCTCATTTTCACCTCTCCAGCATTCTTTCATATCAGAGCACTGACCAGCTTGGTCTTCTTTCTCTTCCTCTTCCAGAAACGGTAAAAGAGTTTCTTGCTCCTCTTCATTACTATCACTGAACTTCCTATCTTCAATATTCATGGTTCTTTTACAACAACCAGGCTAACAAAGAGAAGAGTCCATATTTACATACATAAATATCTCCAAGAACTCACAATAGTGATGACTGCTTTTTCAAATGAATTAATAGCATTTAGTACGTACTTAATTCACACAAGATAACTGGAAACCAACACACAGCTTTCTACTAGACACACATTTTGGGTATTAACTTCAACAAATCACTTATAGAGGACACTGCCAAAGCATTTATACACATATAAAGCAGTTGAGTAATAAAACACACCTTCCAAACGCACTTTCTCCACTGAGGCAACCACTTAACCTAAAACTCATAGACAACGGCTCAAAGAAACGCTATCCTTGACGTCCTCGAGTCCTCCACTTTCCTGGCCTCGGGTGCTCGCCTCCCCTCACAGCTCCCACCACGTCCCCTCAAAGCTTCCCCTCACAGCCGCCCCCCTCCGCGCCCGCTGGATGCGTTGCCCCGGCAACGGAGCAAACCACAGCGGGGGCGCGCTGCGGGGGCGCCCCCTTGGAGTCCCCCCTGCAGCCGCTGGACGCGTCCGGAGGTGCTCGCCCCGTGACCCCCCCCCCCCCCCGCGCGGAGTGGTGCGTGCCTGGGCGGGCTGCGGGCGGGTGGTGGCAACTGGGAGGAACGGCGCCTGAGGGAGTTGGGTCCTGGAAGGGGTTGGGTCCTGGAAGGCGGCGGGTGCTCGACGTTCGAGTTTTCTGTCTTTTCGGGAATAAGCGTGTCCTAGTCGGGCAATAGCGTTTCACTGTTAGTTCTAATTAACAATAGCGTTTCACTGTTCTAATTAAAGGTTATTACAACAAAAATAACGCGTAGTGACCGTTCAGCCCATCATGATGTCCGATGTCCCACTCAATGCTTCCCCTCGCTTCAGCAGAAGCTGCCGACCTGGAGGTCCCTTGCAACACCTCAATAACCGTTACAAGAATGCATAAAAACACACAGTGGAAAAATATTTTGATGATATTTGAGTAATTTGCATAGGAATGCTAAATGCCTCTATTCATAAAATGTGCCTCAGTTGGAATGCTCCCTCAAAGGAATGTTCTGAATCTGCGTTCTTGCTACCAGACACTCCGTAGCCAGATTTTAGCTTTCCAGCGTTAATTAGTTACAACTTTCCTTCCTATTCTAGTCCATATATTATCTGGACAAAGTCAAAGAATGATGCTGTTAAATTCACAGAAAAGCAGAATGTTGTCCCATTGCTCTTGGCACAAGACATGCTATGGAAGTGCAGCTGTTCAAAGTTTCAAGGAGATTAAATTATTTAAACACTGGGACATCATTCCTTGAGCAGTGCTCTGTGTTGGAATAAACACTGCCCTGTACATAGGAGGCGTTCCCAGATTTACCTAGGGTACATTGAAAATGTTACTCCATTGTAGGCAGTATTTCTTTGTTGTACTTGCTAAGAGAAGTAAGGTCAGGTGTTTTTTGATACTAAACATGAAAGCACATGCTGCTAATCTTAAGTATTTATTTCCTTTGTTACATATTTAAGATGTACAGTATGTATCACAGCCACCAATTCCTTTCCTACAATTGTGCTATAGGTCCTCATTCTTGAGCAATGTGTGGACGTCATTACCTCCTTACACAAAATATGATGAACTGCTGGTTTTATGGCATCTATTCATATTACATAAAACAAGTTACCTCCAGACATTTGCAGGATTAAAGCTACAAGATGTAGGCTAAAAATATTCACTGATTAACTGTATAGATGTCTCTGCAGATCTAGAATAGATTCTGTTGTTAACTCTAAGCCCGCCTGTTCTCACACTCTCATAATTAGTATGTGAATGATTATTATTAAGTTTTACAACAGCCCCCTTCCCATCAGCACCGGTCATTTCAGGGCATGCTACCCGTTACATCTGACTGCACCATCTCCTTGCCACACTGCCGGTTGTGATTTTATGTTGGGTGAATAATTGTCACCAGGGCAAGGTAGTCTAGATTTTCCTCTCACACATAGATGCGAGAAGAGAGAAGATATCTGCACTTCCTCTGAAGGTGCTAAATGATGTCTCCTAGACAAGCTCGTATCTCCCAAATCACAGTTTATCAACTTGAAATCAGTGAATCTGTTCCAGCTTTAAGCTCCTGGAGATTTACAAAAGAGGGCATCAGTGATGCTGCTGTTCTAGATCCTGCAGGCACTGACCACCAGTGATACACCTCTGAGAATCTGGGTACAGAAGTAAGCATGTATAAATGAAGATCCTGCTGTTCCCTCCCTGTGAAATTAAATTTAGTGGCATTTTGGTGAAGTTACTGTAGTACCAACTCACGATCAATTTGAAATGGTAGAACTGGACAGTTCGGTTTGCTGTATGGCTACATACTGTGCTTCTTCAGGCAGTATGAATGTTTTTTCTGAACGTTTCCAAGGTGACAGCAGCTCATATATGGAGATTTAGGCATTTAGGCAGGAAGTCATGCCAATAATGGCATCTTATTTTTTGCAGTATGGCTCATATCAAATTACATAAAACAATTTCTCTGCCCATATTCTATGATACAGATCAACATTTGAGTGTAAACAATGCCAAAACATTGACAAGCACCTTACCAATGAGTCATTGCTACAGATGTTACGAGGAAGACTGAGTGGGGCACTGCTGTCAGTGCACCCCGCAGCAGGATGGCCAGATGCTGCCAGATGAGAGCGCAGCACTGAGAGCAGCACATCTGCAGTGAGGGAACCATCTCCAGTCCTGGAGCTAGCTGTGGCTTGGTGCAAAGTGAGGAATGTCGTCCCAAGTGCACAGAGGAGAGAAGAGGAGGGCAAAGTGGCCACACTGCACTTCATGAGTGTTAAAAAAATATAAACAGACTTGGAAAGGAACTGGATGTTCTGCAGAACATTTGGAAGCAGTTAAAAACTCCATTTCTGATC
Organism: Oxyura jamaicensis; assembly: GCF_011077185.1. Taxonomy (NCBI): domain Eukaryota; kingdom Metazoa; phylum Chordata; class Aves; order Anseriformes; family Anatidae; genus Oxyura; species Oxyura jamaicensis. Next base: position 2,352,599 of record NC_048913.1, on the reverse strand, counting down.
CAGGGCTTCAGGTGAAAGGAACAATAATATTGTGGTTCTACTGATATTTAAATACAGACACATTTGTGCTGGGGCCATGGGACACTGATACAGCACAAAGAATCATTTTTGTACAACCTCTGAAATAAGCTAAATATTCCCACCATATGATTGCTACCGATATTTCCAAATCTCATTTATAAAAATAGGCATATGTGTGTAATTTATATATCTAGAGACATTTGGCGACGTTGCCACAACAGTCTTTCACGAGCTGTTTATGTGGAATCGTGGGAGAATGAAACTAATTATCCATGTGGTACATTTTTTTTGCCTCTAAAAATTATATATGGCAATATGACATCTTTACTTTGCTGGCTGCAAAACCACCTGCCCCTTTTAGAAAATTATCTATTAAGAATATCAGGTAATGCAGTGCAACTCTAAAATTAATTTAAATAATGTTCTTTGGTAAGTTGTGAGGTAATAAAGGACTATGAAAACTTGTTATTTAGCACTGAGCATATTTTTTTCTGAATCCCACAAAATTATGCTCTCCGATAAATTATTTTACAGCAGCAGTTACAGAAGTATTGAGCACTATATTCAGGAACCAGTTGCACACGTTACATGTTAAGGAACAAAAAAAAAGCAAACTTGACAGCTTTTGAAACATGGGTTTGATTTTCAATTATAGCAAAATATTATTTCAAAGTTGTGATCTTTGCTTACTACTTGAGAAAATGTAAATACTGTAAAAATGCTAATTATCAATATAGCAAAAATAGCAATTATTTAATAAATAATAATGGTTTAAATTATATTTACTTGCAAAATTGTGCAGATGTGGGAGGAGCCCACCAACTTTTGATAGACTGACATGGTCCGATGGGATGGAAACATTGACTTGGGTATCACGTTGGTCACCGCCACTCTGCTTGGCCACTGCTGGTTCTCCATGAGTACAACAGCAAACGCGGAAGGCAGCTCCAAATTGTCAGATTCTGAGGTGAAAACCTGGCTTTGCTGGACCACCGTGCAGTCCTATCGTCTGTCTGAACTCTGTATGCAAGGTCAGACCATACAAGTATTTTCATAAAAGCTAGTGCCTGCAGCCATATGGATGGAGGAGAGGTAGCAATTTAGCAGAATGACACAAAGGCTTAAGAAAAATGTGCTATCATGGGCCATCTTTTTAAGACTGTTGGACAGTTCCGAGCCAGTAGCTGAAGGAAGGCTTCAATTATTTTCAAGAGGATTAGATGAGAAAGATTTGGGGAGCTTATTTATTTTGTTTTGTTTTGATGTTTTAATAGGAATTTTAATTGTTTTTTAATCTCTGAAGCAATTTTAATCTGTCATTGACTGTAAAGAGTTTGGGATATTCTGCTAGAATTGTAGGAAATTAAATATATTGTTGATCATTACAGTTTTATCCTCTCTCTTCCCTTTGGCAAAGAGGAATTACTTATTTTGAGTGGGGGTGTATATATATATATATATTTACATATATATATGAAAATGGCATATTTTGCTTAAGCATGTATTTGTAGGCAAAATCAATTAAACCCAAGGCTGAGTGACCTAGCATTTGTCCTTCTTCTATATTATACAGATGATATAATTAAGGCCCATTTACATCAAATGTAGTTTACTTATTTGAGAGAAGTTACACATTTATTTTTGGATTTTGTGCGAATGAATCTTAGAACATCTCTTTTTCTGAAGTACGGACACAAAGTGGCAGCTAAATCAGTCTTGTGAAAATAACACGACATCTTGTTAAGCCCAGGCACTATCATGGTGGTGCTGGAAGACTCCCCATATATATTTCTCCCATTCATGCTGACATTATTAATCCAAATTTGTAGTATAAGACCTTCAAGACCATTCAAGATGATTACAGCAAATGGATAAATATCCCTATGCAATGCCCAGTGATATGAATGGGACAGTTAATTTTTCCTGGGATAATCAGGAAATGTACCTCCATTATCATAAATTATTACACTCCTGAACCCAAGCACATTCCCATCACAATACCATTGAAGATTTTGTGGGCAGTCACTTACTGGTTTTGGCTACGGAGCTGCTGAAAAAGGAGCAAAATGGCAGGTGAAGAAGTAAGAAAAAGACCTCGCTTAATGATTTCAGAGCAAATATGTACATGATATTCTTCTTTTTTTCCCCAATATCAGAACTACTGACATCAGAGAACTTGTTCATGGAATCAAAGTCAATATGTAAGGAAGGTGTGTTTGGTGTGGAAATACAATTATTTTGGTAATGATCATTTTAGAGGATCACCATTATATTTTCACTTGTTTCAATGGTCAAATTCTTAGCAAGGTCCACCCCTTTAGAGCATATGCTGCCATGGTCTTACACGCACACGCACATACATTCACACACATGGCCATGTGGCATACATATACCAACTCTCATTCTAGATGTTCAAGTTGCCTCAGCTAATTTTTTGCTATTTTAACAGATGGATCCTAAAGGTATAGAAATCTGTGTTCATATTTTACTAGTAAATCAGATGACAGCTGAAAAGCAATACCAAGGAATTCTCAGAGTAGGTACATGGCCCGTTGGAAAGCCATCCTTGAGTTGGAAAAATGTCAACTGGAAATATCCTGAAAGGCGTAAATCTTCTCTATTATAGAGGCAAAATCATTCTGTTCTCTGTTTCATCCTGTAAATTCCATTAAAGATCTTGTGGTTTCCCCCCTCCAACACCACCAGTTTTCATCTGACAATCCAACAACTACATTCAGGTCTTTTCCTCCTTAGCACACACTACGTGCAGGTACGACCACTGGACTGTGCAGAGAAAGGAAGAGATCAGAAAGAAAATGAAAGCCCACATTAGACATTTATGACGTATGCTTCTACATGTGTGTATGTACTTTGGTGCATGTATTGACCACGTCTGCACACAGCCTGCGATCTGTACATTTAATCTCCTTCATTCAATCTGTACATTCATTCTCCTGAATGCACTCTTATTCCCCTCATCTATCAGCCCTTTGTTGCCATTTAAAATATTGGTACTAATTAGTAAGAATAAAACCGACCACAGGAAAAGATAAAGCACTTTACCCCAAGCACATCCTTTAAGTATCTGCACATCCACTTTTCCTTTACAATTTCTTTAAAATGTCTCCTCCGCGGCGCTCCCTTCGTGGGCTGCTTCTAAAATTGCCGTTGTGGATCGAGCGGCAGCAAAAGGCAGAGGAGGAGGAGGAGGAGGAGGAGAGAAGAGGAAGGCGCGGACACGGAGGAGAAAAGCCAGCCTGCCCCGGCGCCCAACTTCCCTGCGCCCACTCCCGCTGCCTGCCTCGGGCTCCTCAGCGACGGCAGACTGCCGGGCACAACTTTGCGAGCTCGGGGGAAGCGGGGAGCCCCTCCGAGCCCCCCGGGGGCGGCGTTGGGGTGCGTGTGAGGGGGGAAAAGGCGGCGCCGAGCCCCCTGCCCGCCGCCTGCGGTGGCTGCGAGCTGAGGTGGCTGAGGTGGCGGGGCCGCGCTGCCGCCCTCCCTCCATTTTCCTGCCGCCCGCCCGGCCGCGCAGGACGCCTCAGGGGGGCCACTTCGCCTCGGGACCAGCCCGGGGAGCTCGGGGGCCGTTTTGGGGCGACAGGCTGCGGGGAGAGCCGGGCTGCCCCCGGCGGGACGGAGCCGGCAGCAACTTAAGGGAGGATGGCAGCGCTGCCCGGGCTGCCGAGCCGCCGGGAGAGCCGCGGGGTGCCGACGGACAGCCGGGGGAGCTGGGTGCCGTGCTCCGCTGCCTAACGACCGGCGCTAAGATGGAATTTCTCACCTGGCTTTTCCCCGCCTTGGTCCTGCTGTGCACCCAGCAGCACAGGTGCATCAGGTAAGGCAGACCCGCTCCTCGGGCTTAGCGGCGAGGGCTGCCCCGAGGGGGAGCGCGCTCGGCGGGGAGCGGGCGCCGCGGGCTCCGGTGCCGTGTCCCCGGCTCCTGCCGGCTAAAGGACCCCTGGTCCTGCCGGCTAAGGGACCCCTGGTCCTGCCGGCTAA